>NC_080478.1:19443120-19750620 GCF_030265055.1 Doryrhamphus excisus
AATGGTTTAATTTCATTTGAACATGCATCAGATTACAATTGAATGCATCCCATAATCAGTTCACAGTTCCACATGTCCAAAAGGAGTAGGAAGAAGCAAAGCTTATTAAATCCTACCTCTCCATCTGGTACTTTTACAATCAGTGACTGTTATATTTGTTCACTTCCTGCTTTCCAAATATAATTTAATTTTTTTAAATGTTTTTTTTTATTTTATTTTTTAATTTTTATGGTTTAATTTTATTTGAACATGCATCAGATTACAATTGAATGCATCCCATAATCAGTTCCCAGTTCCACATGTCCAAAAGGAGTAGGAAGAAGCAAAGCTTATTAAATCCTACCCCTCCATCTGGTACTTTTACAATCAGTAACTGTTACATTTGTTCACTTCCTGCTTTCCTAATACAATTTGGGTCTTTTTATTTTATTTTTTTTAATTAAAAAAAATAATGGTTTTATTTCATTTGAATAATTTAAGTTATTTTTAATTTAATTTTTAAAATATATATTTTTTTAATTTAACATTTTTGTAATTTTTTTAATGGTTAAATTTCATTTGAACATGCATCAGATTACAATTGAATGCATCCCATAATCAGTTCCCAGTTCCACATGTCCAAAAAGAGTAGGAAGAAGCAAAGCTTATTAAATCCTACCCCTCCATCTGGTACTTTTACAATCAGTAACTGTTACATTTGTTCACTTCCTGCTTTCCCAATATATATATTTTTATTTTTTGTCACGTACCAAAGTACTCGGTGATATGAGCATCCAATGCCATAATGTGTACCATAGTAAGTGTCAATATAGTGATATATAGTATGTATATGTATATATATATAGTTCCTTTTTGTTTCCTAGCGCACATCTCTGAGCACCCGAACCAGCAACCCAGCCATAAAATCCAAATCACCATGGGCTCCACTGAGGCCCGAGTGGACTACATGGGCTCCAGCATCCTGATGGGCGTGTTCAGTAATGCTGACCTGCAACTGCAAGACGAGTGGAAAGTCAACCTGTGTACCGTCGATTCCAGCATATCTGAGAAAAGGTATTAGATTACATCAGCGCTTGATTGCACTTGATACCGTTGTTCCATGTATAACGCTCCTACCCCCCCCCACCCCACGACCCCCACCCCCTTCCTTCCAGCGAGATCTTTGTCCATGGGGACTTGCAGTGGGACATTTTCCAGGTGATCATTTCACGCTCCACTACGCCAGACCTCATCAAGATCGGCATGAAGCTGCAGGAGTTTTTCACGCAGCAGTTTGACACCAGCAAGCGGGCGCTCTCCACGTGGGGCCCCGGCCCCTACCTGCCTCCTAAAACCCCCGTCATCAACACCGATAAAGGAGCGGCAGAGCTTTGTAAGCTTTTTTTTTTTTTTTTCCATCAGAGTTGAACAGAACGGTGGAATTGAACTCGGGTCTCCTAGCTGTGTGGCCTGCACGCTAACCACTTAACCACTATGCAGCGTACAGAACTCATTCATTAATTTTCTACCGCTTTTCCTCACGAGGGTCACGGGGGTGCTGGAGCCTATCCCAGCTGTCTTCTTGGCGAGAGGCGGGGTACACCCTGGACTGGTGGCCAGCCAATCACAGTGCACATATAGACAAACAACCATTCACACTCACATTCATACCCATGGACAATTTGGAGTCGCTAATTAACCTAGCATGTTTTTGGAATGTGGGAGGAAACCGGAGTACCCGGAGAAAACCCACGCATGCACGGGGAGAACATGCAAACTCCACACAGAGATGGCCGAGGGTGGAATTGAACTCGGGTCTCTTAGCTGTGAGGCCCGAGTGCTAACCACTAACTCACCGTGCAGCCATGAATCAATCATTCATTCATTTTCTACTGCTTATCCTCCCGAGCGTCACAGGGGGTGCTGGAGCCTATCCCAGGCGGGGTGCACCCTGGACTGGTGGCCAGCCAATCACAGGGCACATATAGACAAACAACCATTCACACTCACATTCATACCTATGGACAATTTGGAGTCGCTAATTAACCTAGCATGTTTTTGGAATGTGGGAGGAAACCGGAGTACCCGGACGGGGAGAACGTGCAAACTCCACACAGAGATAGCCGAGGGTGGTATTGAACTTGGGTCTCTGAGCTGTGAGGTCTGCGCGCAAACCACTCGACTGCCGTGCAACAATGCAGGACAAATCTTATTCAAGAGGAGACTGAGGGCATCGAGATAAAGGACGGACGGGGTCCCTCCCGAGGGTACGCCTGTCTGAGCGTCGCTTTGCAATCAATCTCAGTGAAAAGACGACAGGCCCCTATTCCTATTAAAGGCCCCAATTCCACACCCCCACAGTTGGGGGGACTGCTGGCCCGATTGGCTTCAACCACGACAGCACAGTGGACCGGATCGGTCACAATTCAATGGTTTTTTTTCCAATGGGGGAAAAAAAACTTTATTTGTCCAAAAAAAAAAAAAATAGACAGAAAATCCAACTCAGTCACCCTGATAGAAATGTCACATGACATCCAAGACGAGACGATTCACGCAAGATTGGATCACAAGCATAAGACAAGGAGAAATATTTACATTATTATAAGGAAAGTATAATAAAAATATGACTGGACAAGACAAATATTTCATTTAACCAAGTCATAAAACAATGCGGGCTGCACGGTGGTCGAGTGGTTAGCGCACAGACCTCACAGCTAGGAGACCTGAGTTCAATTCCACCCTCGGCCATCTCTGTGTGGAGTTTGCATGTTTTCTCCGGTTTCCTCCCACATTCCAAAAAAACATGCTAGGTTAATTAGCGACTCCAAATTGTCCATAGGTATGAATGTGAGTGTGAATGGTTGTTTGTCTATATGTGCCCTGTGATTGGCTGGCCACCAGTCCAGGGTGTACCCCGCCTCTCGCCACGAAGAAGACAGCTGGGATAGGTTCCAGCACCCCCGCGACCCTTGTGAGGATAAGCGGTAGAAATTAATAAAATATTTAATTTAATTTAATTTAATTTAATTTTATTTTATTTTATTTAATTTAATTTAATTTAATTTAATTTAATTTAATTTTATTTTATTTTATTTTATTTTATTTTATTTTATTTTATTTTATTTTATTTTATTTTATTTTATTTTATTTTATTTTATTTTATTTTATTTTATTTTATTTTATTTTATTTTATTTTATTTTATTTTATTTTATTTTATTTTATTTTATTTTATTTTATTTTATTTTATTTTATTTTATTTTATTTTATTTTATTTTATTTTATTTTATTTTCCAAATTGTCCATAGGTATGAATGTGAGTGTGAATGGTTGTTTGTCTATATGTGCCCTGTGATTGGCTGGCCACCAGTCCAGGGTGTACCCCGCCTCTCGCCCCAAGAAGACAGCTGGGATAGGCTCCAGCACCCCCGCGACCCTCGTGAGGAAAAGCGGTAGAAAATGAATGAATGAGTTCTGTACGCTGCACGGTGGTGAGTGGTTATCATGCAGGCCACACAGCTAGGACACCCGAGTTCAATTCCACCCTCAGCCATCTCTGTGTGGAGTTTGTATGTTCTCCCAGTGCATGCGTGGGTTTTCTCCGGGTACTCCGGTTTCCTCCCACATTCCAAAAAAACATGCTAGGTTAATTAGCGACTCCAAATTGTCCATAGGTATGAATGTGAGTGTGAATGGTTGTTTGTCTATATGTGCCCTGTGATTGGCTGGCCACCAGTCCAGGGTGAACCCCGCCTCTCGCCCGAAGACCGCTGGGATAGGCTCCAGCATTTGTGAGGATAAGTGACAGAAAATGAATGAATGAATGTTGTTGTGTGTGTATGGATGCGTTCAATGTGTCGGGTTATTTGCATTTTCATCGAGGTTACCTTGCCGTGTAAGGACTTGATGATGTCGTTGTACTAATAAAGTTAAAGTAAAAAGGTGCTAATAATGGATAGCAGACGTCATGATGAGAATCTATTCAACCTCACTTTGTGTCTCTCATGCAGACATGGATGCTGCTCATCACCGCCATTGGCCCGGCGTGCTGAAGGTCATCGCCGGCTGCCACATATCCCTCTTCCAGATGCCTCTACCGGAGGACACCGTGCAGCTGGGGGGTTCGATGAGCCTGCACGGCAATCACATGACCCTGGCTTGCTTCCACGGACCCAACTTCCGCTCCAAGTCGTGGGCCCTTTTCCACCTGGAAGAGCCCAACATCGCCTTCTGGACCGAGGCGCAGAAAATATTGGAGGATGGTGAGGGAACGCTTTCGTTTTGTCCATCCGGTACGCTAATGCAGTGGTTTTCAAGCACTGTCCCGCGGTACACTAGTGTACCTTGAGAAACCGTCGGGTGTGCCATGACTTTTTATAATTAACATTTATTAATCATTCATTCATTTTCTACCGCTTTTCCTCACGAGGGTCGCGGGGGTGCTGGAGCCTATCCCAGCTGTCTTCGGGCGTAAGGCGGGGTACACCCTAGACTGGTCGCCAGCCAATCACAGGTCACATATAGACAAACAACCATTCACACTCACATTCATATCACAATTTGGAAAATTTAATTTAATTTAATTTAATTTAGCTGGGGGCAAAATTTAATTTAATTTAATTTTATTTCATTTTATTTTATTTTAATTTATTTTAATTTAATTTATTTTTTTATTTTTTATTTTTTATTTTTTATTTTTATTTTATTCGCCAATTAACGTAGCATGTTTTAAAATTTTAATTTAATTTAATTTAATTTAGCTGGGGGCAAAATTAAATTTTATTTTAATTTAATTTAATTTAATTTAATTTAATTTAATTTTTTATTTTTTATTTTTTATTTTTTATTTTTTATTTTTTATTTTTTATTTTTTATTTTTTATTTTTTATTTTTTATTTTTTATTTTTTATTTTTTATTTTATTCGCCAATTAACGTAGCATGTTTTTGGAATGTGGGAGGAAACCGGAGTACCCGGAGAAAACCCACGCATGCACGGGGAGAACATGCAAACTCCACACAGAGATGGCCGAGGGTGGAATTGAACCCTGGTCTCCTAGCTGTGAGACTGCAAATGACGTCGTATAGCGGCTTGTCACAATTCGGCGAATCGGAGCGCCACGATGCGGCGATATATCCGATATATGCGAGGAAAATTTAATGGAAATGCATTGGAACGGGACTGGAGATTTTGTCCGAAATAGGCGAAATCCGTTATAAAAAATCCGATATATGCAATGAATTTTTATTGGAAATGCATTACAGAAAAATCGTTTCTTTTTTTATCTGTCCGTTGTGAGCGAATTTCCGATATATCCGAGGTTTACTGTAGGTTGAAAAACACTGCGCTAATGTATTTTTTTATTTTTTTTGTCAACAGGATCCAAGGATGATTCCACTTACATCGTGCAAACGTTGGATTTCCATCTCGGTCACAACACAATGGTGACCAAACCGTGTGGTGCACTGGAAAGCCCCATGGCCACCATAACCAAGATAACTCGGCGCCGTCACGAAAACCCTCCACACGGCGTCGCCACCGTTAAAGAATGGTTTAACTATGTCACTGCCATGAGAAATGAAGGTAAAAAAAAAAAAATATGTGCTTTAAATTTTTGTTATTTTCTGAAATAATCCAGCATTTTTTTCAGATTTTTAATAATTAAAATTGTGAAATAATCCAGCATTTTTTTTTCAGATTTTTAATAATTAAAATTGTGAAATAATCCAGCATTTTTTTTTCAGATTTTTAATAATTAAAATTGTGAAATAATCCAGCATTTTTTTCAGATTTTTAATAATTAAAATTGTGAAATAATCCAGCATTTTTTTTCAGATTTTTAATAATTAAAATTGTGAAATAATCCAGCATTTTTTTCAGATTTTTAATAATTAAAATTGTGAAATAATCCAGCATTTTTTTTCAGATTTTTAATAATTAAAATTGTGAAATAATCCAGCATTTTTTTTCAGATTTTTAACAATTAAAATTGTGAAATAATCCAGCATTTTTTTCAGATTTTTAATAATTAAAATTGTGAAATAATCCAGCATTTTTTTTCAGATTTTTAATAATTAAAATTGTGAAATAATCCAGCATTTTTTCAGATTTTTAATAATTAAAATTGTGAAATAATCCAGCATTTTTTTCAGATTTTTAATAATTAAAATTGTGAAATAATCCAGCATTTTTTTTCAGATTTTTAATAATTAAAATTGTGAAATAATCCAGCATTTTTTTTCAGATTTTTAATAATTAAAATTGTGAAATAATCCAGCATTTTTTTCAGATTTTTAATAATTAAAATTGGGAAATAATCCAGCATTTTTTTTCAGATTTTTAATAATTAAAATTGGGAAATAATCCAGCATTTTTTTTCAGATTTTTAATAATTAAAATTGTGAAATAATCCAGCATTTTTTTCAGATTTTTAATAATTAAAATTGTGAAATAATCCAGCATTTTTTTCAGATTTTTAATAATTAAAATTGTGAAATAATCCAGCATTTTTTTTCAGATTTTTAATATTTAAAATTGTGAAATAATCCAGCATTTTTTTCAGATTTTTAATAATTAAAATTGTGAAATAATCCAGCATTTTTTTTCAGATTTTTAATAATTAAAATTGTGAAATAATCCAGCATTTTTTTTCAGATTTTTAATAATTAAAATTGTGAAATAATCCAGCATTTTTTTTCAGATTTTTAATAATTAAAATTGTGAAATAATCCAGCATTTTTTTTTCAGATTTTTAATAATTAAAATTGTGAAATAATCCAGCATTTTTTTTCAGATTTTTAATAATTAAAATTGTGAAATAATCCAGCATTTTTTTTCCAGATTTTTAATAATTAAAATTGTGAAATAATCCAGCATTTTTTTTCAGATTTTTAATAATTAAAATTGTGAAATAATCCAGCATTTTTTTTCAGATTTTTAATAATTAAAATTGTGAAATAATCCAGCATTTTTTTCAGATTTTTAATAATTAAAATTGTGAAATAATCCAGCATTATTTTTCAGATTTTTAATAATTAAAATTGTGAAATAATCCAGCATTTTTTTTCAGATTTCTAATAATTAAAATTGTGAAATAATCCAGCATTTTTTTTCAGATTTTTAATAATTAAAATTGTGAAATAATCCAGCATTTTTTTTCAGATTTTTAATAATTAAAATTGTGAAATAATCCAGCATTTTTTTTCAGATTTTTAATAATTAAAATTGTGAAATAATCCAGCATTTTTTTTCAGATTTTTAATAATTAAAATTGTGAAATAATCCAGCATTTTTTTCAGATTTTTAATAATTAAAATTGTGAAATACTCCAGCATTTTTTTTCAGATTTTTAATAATTAAAATTGTGAAATAATCCAGCATTTTTTTCAGATTTTTAATAATTAAAATTGTGAAATAATCCAGCATTTTTTTTCAGATTTTTAATAATTAAAATTGTGAAATAATCCAGCATTTTTTTTCAGATTTTTAATAATTAAAATTGTGAAATAATCCAGCATTTTTTTTCAGATTTTTAATAATTAAAATTGTGAAATAATCCAGCATTTTTTTTCAGATTTTTAATAATTAAAATTGTGAAATAATCCAGCATTTTTTTCAGATTTTTAATAATTAAAATTGTGAAATAATCCAGCATTTTTTTTCAGATTTTTAATAATTAAAATTGTGAAATAATCCAGCATTTTTTTTCAGATTTTTAATAATTAAAATTGTGAAATAATCCAGCATTTTTTTCAGATTTTTAATAATTAAAATTGTGAAATAATCCAGCATTTTTTTTTCAGATTTTTAATAATTAAAATTGTGAAATAATCCAGCATTTTTTTTCAGATTTTTAATAATTAAAATTGTGAAATAATCCAGCATTTTTTTTCAGATTTTTAATAATTAAAATTGTGAAATAATCCAGCATTTTTTTTCAGATTTTTAATAATTAAAATTGTGAAATAATCCAGCATTTTTTTTCAGATTTTTAATAATTAAAATTGTGAAATAATCCAGCATTTTTTTTTCAGATTTTTAATAATTAAAATTGTGAAATAATCCAGCATTTTTTTTCAGATTTTTAATAATTAAAATTGTGAAATAATCCAGCATTTTTTTTCAGATTTTTAATAATTAAAATTGTGAAATAATCCAGCATTTTTTTTCAGATTTTTAATAATTAAAATTGTGAAATAATCCAGCATTTTTTTTCAGATTTTTAATAATTAAAATTGTGAAATAATCCAGCATTTTTTTTTCAGATTTTTAATAATTAAAATTGTGAAATAATCCAGCATTTTTTTTCAGATTTTTAATAATTAAAATTGTGAAATAATCCAGCATTTTTTTTTCAGATTTTTAATAATTAAAATTGTGAAATAATCCAGCATTTTTTTTCAGATTTTTAATAATTAAAGTTAAATTCCAACCGGCAACTAAGCGCAGAGTCGTTAAGAACTTTGAAAATTCTCCACTTGAAACAGCGCCGAGACAAACGGGTCCCCAAACCATAAACCAGCGACTCGCAATCTCGCCTTGAAGCGGCGGCTTGTTATCTTTAATGCAAAATAGCCGAGATGGAGTTCAAGGAAGAGAAAAAAAAAAAGCTCAAAGGACTTCTCCAACTTCTCTCTCTCTTTTCTTTCAATCTCTTCCTCCCAGAGTTAAACTTGCTCAGGAACGTGGAGGCTAACAACCAAGACGGTGGAGCCGCCGCCAAGAGCTCCAGCCTGCTGAGCAGCTTCCGCAGCAACTCCAGCTACAATCACGAGACGGAGACCATCTTTGCTCTTCCCAGAATGCAGCTGGACTTCAAGTCCATCCACGTGCAAGATCCCGACGAACCTTCGCTGTTAGGTGTGATGCCTTGCCAAAATTTACTCAAAATATTCTTTCTTTTATGGCGGAATATCTCAAGTTGGAACACTGCAGAGGTCAGATTTGGGGTTGAGTTTTTACCCACTATCTTGTCAGGAACAGTCCTGAATTCTGAAAGCTTTGAGGCGGTTACTTGGCAATGCAAACATTGTCGTTCCCTTCAGACTTTTTTAAATTAGAAGTTAAATTAAAAATTAAATTTAGAAATTAAATTTAATTTAAAATTCAATCTATAATTAAATTTTTTAAATTTATTTTTTAAATTAAAAATGTAAAAATTTAAATTAAAAAAAAATTAATTGAACATTTTTTTATTAAAAATGTAAAAATTTAAATTAAAAAAATTGTTTTTTTTATTATTTTTTTAATGGTTTAATTTCATTTGTTCACTTCCTGCCTTTCTCATATAATTTAATTTTTTTATTTAATTTTTTAAATTTAATTTAAAAAAATGTTTTAAATTAAAATGTAAAAATTTTATTTGTTTTTTAATATAAAAAAAATAATGGTTTAATTTAATTTGAACATCCATTAGATTATAATTGAATGCATCACATAATCAGTTCCCAGTTCCACATGTCCAAAAGGAGTAGGAAGAAGCAAAGCTTATTAAATCCTACCCCTCCATCTGGTACTTTTACATTTGTTCACTTCCTGCTTTCCTAATGTAGTTTAATTTTTTTTTCTGTTTTTTAAAAAAAATTTCTACACTACACACTCTCAGATATTTGTCTTCTTGCACAGTTGTGCATCGTTTTTGCGTCCTCGTTAGACCCAGTTTGTGCTGCTCTCTGAAGGGAGTCGTTAACAGCATGGTAAGATATTTTAGTTTTAGTTTAGATTTTTTTTAGATGTCTTTTCTAATAATCTATTAGCCTTATAAAATGAAAATGAACTTGGTTTAGCAGCCATACCAGGAGATTGATGCAGAGGACTGACAGTTGTTGATAGTAGGCCTCTATGCAAAAATATGCAAAAATTGTTTGTGAAATTGATAAAAAATGTTTGTTAATTGGAAAAAAATATTTATGAAAAATGCATGAAAATTAGTTTTTCTTCAGAAAACAAAGAAATTTGCAAGTGATCCCAAACTTTTCATCGGCAGTGTTCAATGTCCTGTTGGATTGGTGTGTTTCCCAGATTCCACCAGCAAACCAAAAGTGGAGTGCAGCGTGGTGACTGAATTCACGGACCACATCTGCGTGACGATGGACGCGGAGCTCATCATGTTCCTGCACGACATGGTGTCCGCCTACTTAAAGGAGAAAGAGAAAGGTTTGCGAAAGAGAAACGGTTGCGCTCACACGGCGTATTAATGCGACGATGCGACCGTGATTGTTTTTTGTTTCCAGCGCTTTTTGCCCCACGGATGTTCGTGGCTCGGCCAGGCCAGAGGAGCCCCACGGCCCAGCACGACGACGGCTCCACGGACAAGGACAACGACGATGGCATCAACTACACTACGGTGGACTGGAGGGAGTTCATGTGCAACACTTGGCACTTGGAGCCCACTCTCAGGTCAGTCCACTTGAATCGGGGTCATCCTTTAGCCAGCTCACACCGTGGACCGCGACAATGGAGGATGGTATCCCTTCCTAGCTAACGTTTGTGTCTCAGCACACAGCTGTGGTGCGTTCAAGGACTGAAAAAAAGTGTGAAATGAGTAGCTAGTGAAGAATTAAGACACATACATTTAGAGTAGTTACTGAGGAACCAATGAGTCGTCCGTAAGGAATTAAAACGCATACATTTAAAGTAGTTACTGTGGAACCAATGAGGAGTCGGTAAGTAATTAAGAAATGTACATTTAGAGTAGTTACTGTGGAACCAATGAGGAGTCGGTAAGTAATTAAGAAATGTACATTTAGAGTAGTTACCGAGGAACCAATGAGTAGTTAGTGAGGAACTATGACACATACTTTTAGAGTAGTTACTCTAAAACTACATTTAGAGTAGTTACTGTGGAACCAATGAGTCGTCTGTAAGGAATTAAAACGCATACATTTAGAGTAGTTACTGTGGAACCAATGAGGAGTCGGTAAGTAATTAAGAAATGTACATTTAGAGTAGTTACCGAGGAACCAATGAGTAGTTAGTGAGGAACTATGACACATACATTTAGAGTCGTTACTGTGGAACCAATGAGTAGTCGGTAAGGAATTAAGACACATACATTTAGAGTAGTTACTGAGGAACCAATGAGTTGTTGGTGAGGAACTAAGACACATCTATGACACATACATTTAGAGTAGTTACTGGGGAACCAATGAGTAGTTAGTGAAGAATTAAGACACATACATTTAGAGTAGTTACTGAGGAACCAATGAGTAGTTAGTGAGGATTTATATATACATTTAGAGTGCTTACTGGTGAACCAATGAGTAGTTGGTAAGGAATTAAGACACATACATTTAGAGTAGTTACTGATGAACCAATGAGTAGTTGGTAAGGAATTAAGACACATACATTTAGAGTAGTTACTGAGGAACCAATGAGTAGTTAGTGAAGAACTATGACACATACATTTAGAGTAGTTACTGATGAACCAATGAGTAGTCAGTAAGGGGTTAAGACACATACATTTAGAGTAGTTACTGAGGAACCAATGAGTAGTCAGTGAGGAATTAAGACACATACATTTAGAGTAGTTACTGAGGAACCAATGAGTAGTTAGTGAGGAACTATGACACATACATTTAGAGTAGTTACTGTGGAACCAATAAGTAGTCGGTGAGGAATTAAGACACATACATTTAGAGTAGTTACTGAGGAACCAATGAGTAGTTAGTGAAGAACTATGACACATACATTTAGAGTAGTTACTGAGGAACCAATGAGTAGTTAGTGAAGAACTATGACACTAACATTTAGAGTAGTTACTGAGGAACCAATGAGTAGTCGGTAAGGAATTAAGACACATACATTTAGAGTAGTTACTGACGAAGCAATGAGTAGTTACTAAGGAATTAAGACACATTTAGAGTAGTTACTGTGGAACCAATGAGTAGTTAGTGAGGAACTATGACACATACATTTAGAGTAGTTACTGTGGAACCAATGAGTAGTTAGTGAGGATTTATATATACATTTAGAGTGGTTACTGTGGAACCAATGAGTAGTTAGTGAGGATTTATATATACATTTAGAGTAGTTACTGTGGAACCAATGAGTAGTCTGTAAGTATTTAAGACACATACATTTAGAGTAGTTACTGAGGAACCAATGAGTAGTTAGTGAGGAACTAAGGTCGATACATTTAGAGTAGTTACCGAGGAACCAATGAGTAGTTAGTGAGGAACTATGATACATACATTTAGAGTAGTTACTGTGGAACCAATGAGTAGTTAGTGAGGAACTATGACACATACATTTAGAGTAGTTACTGATGAACCAATGAGTAGTCGGTAAAGAATTAAGACATACATTTAGAGTAGTTACTGAGGAACCAATGAGTAGTTAGTGAGGAACTATGACATACATTTAGAGTAGTTACTGTGGAACCAATGGCTAGTTAGTGAGGAATTAAGACATTTATGTTTACATTTAGTAGTAGTAGTGAGTAGTACTTTGGTAGATTTGTACCTCATGAAGTACTGTACTTGTGTGTACTTTATTGTAAAGGGTTACCACAAACAAACACCAATGGATGAGCCTTGGATGCTGGCTTACTTGAACACTTTCTTCCCAAACGTCTAAACGTTGCCATCACCTGCAGGCTCATCTCCTGGACAGGCCGTAAGATAGACCCCGTGGGGGTGGACTACATCTTACAGAAACTGGGCTTCCACCACGCCAGGACTACCATTCCCAAGTGGCTCCAGAGGGGCGTGATGGACCCGCTGGACAAGGTCCTGTCTGTGCTCATCAAGAAGCTGGGCACGGCCCTGCAGGACGAGAAGGACAAGAAAGGCCGCGACAAGGAGGAGCACTTGCACTGATGACGGATACGGGCTCATACAGACCTGGGTCTGGTCTGGTACGTCCTCGGGGTCGAACCCCCCCCCCCCGCTGGATCACTTCCTGAACTGGCCCCTCCCCCCTTGTGTATATTTTGGAAAGAATAGCAATGATGCCATCATTTGATTCCTTTCATGATTTCAACGCTGCTTCTTCTTCTAAATGACGGCATTGAACGTTTTTTTTTTTAATGCTTTTCAATATTTCATGAGAAATGATTTCTTCAAACATTGCCTTTAATTTGTTTCCCATGGAACACATGGTAAATATGACGCTTTATGTATTTTAGTTTTATTTAATGCATTTTGTTTTTCCTAATGTGAGCAAATGAACACTGGGACTTGATCTGTGACTTTAATGAATCTGTAATTACTGTTTGGATCAATATTATTTATGGCCATGTCAAGTGGAAATTCTTTATTATGACTTATTATTTTTGTCTTTTTTTTTTTAAATCCATGTTGTAGGCAGTGTATATAATACGGTTTCATAAATGTGTTGGTTTCCTAACTTAATAAAATAATGACACTGGATTTTAAATAAATGCTTTTTAGAGTTGGCTTTGAAAGGAAATACAAGTACTAGGACAAGGGTGGGCAAACTACGGCCCGGGGGCCACATCCGGCCCGCCCAATCTTTCAAAAGTATTTAATTTAAACTCAACATACAACCTGGCATCATGGCCTGAGCCAACCTTTTGATGGTTGTATCAATTTGGTTGTTTGACATGGTCTGTTGTTTACAAAGTGCTCCTGAAAAAAGGGACACAAGCACATAATAATTATTATTATTATTAGATTATTATAATTATTATTAGAACTATTATGATTATTATAATTATTATATTAATGCTAATTATTATATTAATTATATATAATAATATTGTTATATTTGCATATTTTACATAATAATATAATTATTATTTTAATTTTATTGTATTTATTATAATATTTTATTATTTTTTAAATATATAAATATAAAATAATAGCAGATTGCATGACAATTTTACAGATACAATAATACCAGGTGGACTGTTGCGTGTAAAATATATAGCCTGCCCCCCCCCCAAGCACATAATAATAATAATTATTATTATGTGCTGATACACATAATACACATTATATAATAATCATAATAGTTCTAATAATTATAATAATCTAATAATAATAATAATTATTATTATTATTATTAGATTATTATAATTATTAGAACTATTATGATTATTATAATTATTATATTAATGCTAATTATTATATTCATTATATATAATATTTTTATATTTGCATATTTTACATAATAATAATATGATTATTATTTTAATTTCATTGCAATTATTATAATATTTTATTATTTTTGAAATATTTAAATATAAATATAAAATAAATAATAATAGCAGATTGCATGACAATTTTACAGATACAATAATACCAGGTGGACTGTTAGGTGTAAAATATATAGCCTGCCCCCCCCAAGCACATAATAATAATTATTATTATTAATAATTATAATTATTCATAGAACTATTATGATTATTATAATTATTATATTAATGCTAATTATTATATTAATTATATATAATATTATTGTTATATTTGCATATTTTACATAATAATAATATAATAATTATTATTTTAATTTTATTGTAATTATTATATTTTATTATTTTTAAAATATTTAAATATAAATATAAAATAATAAATAATAATAGCAGATTGCATGACAATTTTACAGATACAATAATACCAGGTGGACTGTTACGTGTAAAATATATAGCCTGCCCCCCCTCCCCCCCCCCCAAATATAATTTTGTCATATCAATATCAAAAAGTTTGCCCACCCCTGTACTAGGTACTAGGTACTAGGTACTAGTACTAGGCCGGAGTTTGCACTTTTATACTTTGCTGGAATTCTGCCCCATTCCCTCTGACGGAACCGTCGTAGCGAAGTCGGGGATTTGTGACGGACTGAATTTCGAGGTCCCCCGCACCCTGCACGCCACTAGCCGTGTTCTACTTTTGGTGTCATGCCATGCTTTTTGCATTTTTGATGCCATTTGCAGGAGAGCCAAGGCAGAAGAAGATTGCGGAGACGGAACCACCCAGGTCCCCTTGGCAACGTCTGAACTCATCAAACACGACGAGTCCCTCTGCTCGACTGTCAAAGAATAGGAAACATTAAACAGGACTTCCTTAACATTTACTTGCCTGAATTCAAATATTGATTCATTAATTTACATATTTCATGAAATATTAGTTTTTTCCAGTCGAAGGTGAACTCCGCTTCCCGCCCAAAGACAACTGGGATAGGCTCTGGATCATCGCGGAGATGTGAGTATTAAAATCCTATCCCACGGTGCACGGTGGTGAGTGGTTAGCGTGCAGGCCTCACAGCTAGGAGACCCGAGTTCAATTCCACCCTCGGCCATCTCTGTGTGGAGTTTGCATGTTCTCCCCGTCCGGGTACTCCGGTTTCCTCCCACATTCCAAAAACATGCTAGGTTAATTAGCCACTCCAAATTGTCCATAGGTATGAATGTGAGTGTGAATGGTTGTTTGTCTATATGTGCCCTGTGATTGGCTGGATAAGCGGTAGAAAATGAATGTTTTATCATCTTCTAACAACTCGTCCTTAAAAATTCATGTCATACAACCATTTTTGTGGTGTTTATGTTGTGCCTTATGTTGAATTGATATTTTGCTGAAACTTAATTGTGTCTACTACTGATTATTATGGTAATGGTTTAATTTCATTTGAACATGCATTTACATTTGTTCACTTCCTGCTTTCATAATATAATTTAAGTTTTTTTTATTATTTTTTTTAATTTAATTAAAAAAAATTGTTTACATTTTTTTTGGTAATTAATTTTTTTTTAATGGTTTAATTTCATTTGAACATGCATCAGATTACAATTGAATGCATCCCATAATCAGTTCACAGTTCCACATGTCCAAAAGGAGTAGGAAGAAGCAAAGCTTATTAAATCCTACCCCTCCATCTCCATTTGTTCACTTCCTGCCTTCATAATATAATTAATATATAATACAAGATATTAATAATATACAATTTAAATAAAATAATGAAATAAATTGTGATTTATTTTATTAATTTTTTCTTTTTTGTCACGTACCGAAGTACTCGGTGATATGAGCATCCAATGCCATAATGTGTACCATAGTAAGTGTCAATATAGTGATATATATATATATAGCACATCATGACTGGTTCAAGACTCTTCATCCTTGTATTTAGCAAACATCAACTGCTTGTATTGTTTCTTGAATCGGCTCATCGTTGTACATTGTTTGAGGTCCTTACTCAATCCATTCCATAGTTTGATTCCACATACTGAAATGCTATGGCTAGCATAACGTAGTCCTAGCATAGAAGTGTTTCAAATTTAATTCTTCCCAAATTTAGTTCTTCTATTAAAGGGTGGAAAGAGGTAAAAACTAACTTTTTTCTTATTTAAATATGAATCTAGTCTTCATGTTGGTATATACTATATATATATATATATATGTAGCTAGCCTTAAGAGACTATATTATGTAGGCTTTGAAAATCAATCAAAATAATCCAAAATGGCCGCCACAGAGAGGGACGGCTTTTGAAAAATGGCTGACATCAACTGAGTTAAAAGTTATCATTGAGTATTTAACTTTGTATATTAAAGGGTATAAGTCATTGCCCACTAGCCGTGCTTTGGCTAATAGTAGTTAATACTTGCTAATTCCAAGTATCACACCGAATAAGGGTCATTTGTATGGGGTCGATACCAACATTAGCAACTAGCAACAATTAGCAAGCAACCTACTCCCGTTGGAAGAGAGCGTCAGAGAAGCGTCACCGAAGGGGTTAATGTGACGTACAGTTGGGAGGATGTTCGTACAGTCGGCGGGCAGGTGGAGCCGACACCAGCGGAGCCGACACCAGTGGCGTCTCCGCGGCGGATGCGACACCCCGACACGGACGTCTTCGGAGGAGCGAGCCGGAGCTCCGATGTGACTCTCGGAGAGGACGCTGGTCCGGTGACGTGACTTGCCAAAAGTCCGGCGGAGAAGCGGCACAAGCGGCACTGGGAGATGAACGTTACCGGGAAACAACACCCCCAGTTTATTGAGCGACCTGCCAGTCTTTTCCCACCCACATCGGTAAGTGAGCCCGCATTTCACTGTGTGCTGTTGGAACTCCATTTTAGCCTCCTGTCATCGCATTACTGTACGTAGACGCCTTGGGGCTGATTAAAAGGACTGTTTATATGTCACATTCAATAACAAAAGACACTTCGGCTGATCTTAGATCTGCTTCGCTTGGAGGTTAACAACATTTATGTTCATAATGTAGCATAAGACATATTGTATACAGTAGAAACTTAAGGAAAACTTGAACACTTGAATGGTTATGGTAATGGAAGAAGCAAAGCTTTTACAATCAGTAACTGTTACATTTGTTCACTTCCTGCCTTTCTAATATGATTTAAGTTTTTTTTATTTAATTTAAAAATATTTTTTGTTTTTAATTAATTTTTTTTGTTTTTAATTGAAAAAATATTTTTTTGTTTTTAATTTAAAAAAAATTGAATGGTTTAATTTCATTTGAACATGCATCAGATTACAATTGAATGCATCCCATAATCAGTTCCCAGTTCCACATGTCCAAAAAAGGAGTAGGAAGAAGCAAAGCTTATTAAATCCTACCCCTCCATCTGGTACTTTTGCAATCAGTAACTGTTACATTTGTTCACTTCCTGCTTTCCATAATATAATTAGAGTTTTTTTTTTAATTAATTAATTAAAAAATATATGGTTTTATTTCATTTGAACATGCATCAGATTACAATTGAATGCATCCCATAATCAGTTCCCAGTTCCACATGTCCAAAAGGAGTAGGAAGAAGCAAAGCTTATTAAATCCTACCCCTCCATCTGGTACTTTTACAATCACTAACTGTTACATTTGTTCACTTCCTGCCTTTCTATTATAATTTATTTTTTTATTTAATTTTTTTAATTTAATAAAAAATGTTTTTAATTAAAAAAATATTTTAGTTTTTCCATTTAAAAAATATATTTTTTGTTTTTAATTAAAAAAAATAATAGTTTAATTTCATTTGAACATGCATCAGATTGCAATTGAACGCATCCCATAATCAGTTCACAGTTCCACATGTCCAAAAGGAGTAGGAAGAAGCAAAGCTTATTAAATCCTACCCCTCCATCTGGTACTTTTACAATCACTAACTGTTACATTTGTTCACTTCCTGCTTTCCATAATGCAGTTCTTATTTTTTTTGCATGTTTGTCACATGTCAACGTCTGTGTGAAAAAGCGATTGCCCCCTAAAGCTAATAACTGTTTGGGCCGCCGTTAGCAGCAACAATTGCAATCAAGCGTTTACGATAACTTGCAATGCCGTATTTTCCGGAGTATAAATCGCACAAGGCCAAAAATGCATAATTCGGTAGAAAAAAAAATACATAAGTCACACCGGAGTATAAGTCCCATTTTTTTGCGGGTAATTTATTTTCCAAACTACTTGACCAAAACAGACATTACGTCATCTTGGAAGGCAAGTTCTAACATGAATAAAAGAATAGAGAACATGCTAATAGGTGTAAGATATGCTAACACAATGCTTATTCAGCTACACTAAAAATAAACATGAACACAAAAGGCGTCCAGTGTTTATGGAACATAAACACTTTTTTCATTTATAAGTCGCTCTGGAGTATAAGTCGCAGGAACGGCCAACCTATGAAAAAAAGTGTGACTTATAGTCTGGAAAATATGAAATTTATCAGATTTTTTTTTGCAATTTTTTTTTTACAATTTTTAAAAAGAAAAAAATTTACAAATTAAAAAAAAAAATTTTTGTAAAAAAATTTTTTTTTAAAAATGTTTTTTGTAAAAAAAAATTAAAAAAAAATCTGAAGCCCCCTAAAATAGGCCTAATAACGCCACTGACGTCTACATTTCTATTTATTGACGTTCTCTTCTTAATTAGCAGGTACAATAATCCCTCGTTTATCTCAGTTAATTGGTTCCAGACCCAATTGCGTTAAATCAATTCCCAGGGTACACAGTGGTGTGAAATAGCGTTTGCCCCCCCTTGTCCTCAGAACCGAGTGACGCCCCCCCGGTAGACATCATTGAAATGTAATCATGCAATTTAAGACAATAAAAACGTTTACATTGAAATAGTCAAAGGAACCCATAATTTTTTTTTCTATGCCTCCAAAAAAAACCCCCAAAAAACAAAGTATTTAGTAATACCCCATGCGGAGACGCAACATTGTCAGCCTAATCATTGGCGGCCGTTTGTGAGCATCCCAGCCTTTTCCAGAGTGAATACGATAACAAGGACACCTCAGAGATCCCATCATTACAAACGGGATTAAAATATGGAACAATGCCATACAATACAATCACCAGGCAGTCACACTCTGCTGTATCCTTTTCTAAACCAACAAGGATAAGCGATATGCATGTCGATTCAACTTACAGAACCCCCCCCCCGCGGTCACACGCCTGAGGTTGTCTCTCGGTGGGGGTTGCTGAGAAATAATTACGCTGTATCCTAGTGGAGTGTGACTGGCAATGCTTTTGGAATTTGAACACATAGTATACCAGTGTGTATTTTCTTGGACCGACATGGGTAATTGGAAAGGAGGCAAAAAAAACACTTGATATTCCGAAAGTGAATATCCAGAAGAAAATGTTACATTAAGATGATTTATTTCTTAGAGTATTTAATTTCACAGAGTTGTCATTTAATAATCCGGGAGCAGAAATGACAAAAAAAAAAAAAAATCTGTAACTTATTTTTTCAAACTCATATCTTTTCAATTATGAGAAAAAAAAACAGTTTCTGCTGGATTTTTCCACATAATTTAATAAAAATTGAGGAGTTTTCATTTTGCAACATGATCTAACTTGATCGTGATCTTTTTAGACCTTCACCCAAAATCATGTGTTTGTTTGTTGTTTGTTTATGCACACAGAGATAGCAAAGGGTGGAATTGAACTTGGGTCTCCCAGCTGTGAGGCCTGCGTGCTAACCACTCGTCCGCATTCATTAATTCATTCATTCATTTTCTATACCGCTTATCCTCACGAGGTGGTGGGCGGTGCTGGAGCCTACCCCAGCTGTCTTGTACACCCTGGACTGGTGGCCAGCCAATCACAGGGCACATATAGACAAACAACCATTCACACTCACATTCATACCTATGGACAATTTGGAGTCGCTAATTAACCTAGCATGTTTTTGGAATGTGGGAGGAACAGGCAAACTCCACACAGAGAGATGACCGAGGGTGGAATTGAACTCAGGTTTCCTAGCTGTGATGCCTCTGCGCTAACCGCTCGACCACCGTGCAGCCCCGATGATAAACATGAATATTTCAAATTGGTTTTTTTTCGATGTAAACGAATCCAACCGTCCATTTTTTTATGTCACGGGAATGCTGGAGCCTATCACAGCTGTCTTCGAACGAGAGGCGGGGTACACCCCGGACTGGTGGCCATCCAATCACAGGGCACATATAGACAAACAACCATTCACACTCACATTCATACCTATGGACAATTTGGAGTCGCTAATTAACCTAGCATGTTTTTGGAATGTGGAAGGAAAACGGAGTATCCGGAGAAAACCCACGCATACACGGGGAGAACATGCAAACCCTACACAGATGACGGCGGAGTTGAACTCGGGTTTCCTAGCTGTGAGGCCTGTTCGCCAACCACTCGACCATCGAAACAAACGGTGGTCCTGATTCCCGATTCGTTTTTTTCCCGAACTTGTTAAGCCAGAACGAACTGAAGCCTGAAACTTTCTTTCAGTACTTTCCAGTACAAACACCATCTTCTGGTTTTGAAGTAAATAAGATCAATTCCACCATCTGGTGTTGGTCTCCAAAAGGTCTGGTTAGGGTCCCGGAGTTTGTACCATTACCACCTTGTTTTGACTATGAATTATGCACCTTCTTCAGGTCTTATTCCTTTACTTGATACCCTGTTCATAGTGATGTTGCCAAGGTAGAATACCCCTCCCTCCTACAGACCCAAACCCAGAAGAACCTTATGAACCAGCATCATCCAGGGCATCTATGGCCTTACATTAAAGGACGGCATGCTGGTTTTAGCATACAGTTCACAGCGGTGGCTACAGCGACGGACAAACATCAGAGCACAGCGGTAGACCGGAGTCAAGGAACGTAGGCAGCTGGTTGAAGCAAACATATACACAACATCACCATAGAAAGAAATGACTTGTTTCTATTGTGGAAACCAGGATTCACTTTATCGGGAGATCAGATTTTTTGGAATAAAAGTTCCCCATCGATAATTACTCCCAGTTACTAAACTGGGACAGTTCTACTTGAGGGATATCCTACAAAGGAAAACAAACAATCTGGATTTCAGTACAGTCACAATTCCTTCAGACGAAACTTCACTGTATCAAAGGCAGATAGAATAGATTAGTAAAGTAAATTAGAGAGGGGCTGCACGGTGGTCAAGTGGTTAGCGCGCAGGCCTCACAGCTAGGAGACCCGAGTTCAATTCCACCTTCGGCTATCTCTGTGTGGAGTTTGCATGTTCTCCCCGTGCATGCGTGGGTTTTCTCCGGGTACTCCGGTTTCCTCCCACATTCCAAAAACATGCTAGGTTAATTAGCGACTCCAAATTGTCCATAGGTATGAATGTGAGTGTGAATGGTTGTTTGTCTATATGTGCCCTGTGATTGGCTGGCCACCAGTCCAGGGTGTACCCCAAAAAACAGCTGGGATAGGCTCCAGCATAACCACCCCCCCACTCCGCGACCCTCGTGAGGATAAACGGTAGAAAATGAATAAATGATTGTCAAGTTAAGATTACGGTTACGATTACGGACTGATAATAATTTGCCCGGTGGACGAGTGGTTAACCTGTTCGCCACACAGTTGGGAAATCGGGAAGACCTGGGTTTTGGGAATCTTTATGTGGAGTTTGCGTGGGTTTTCTCCGGGTATTCCGGTTTCCTCCCACATTCCAAAAAAAAACATGCTAGGTTAATTAGCAACTCCAAATTGTCCATAGGTATGAATGTGAGTGTGAATGGTTGTTTGTCTATATGTGCCCTGTGATTGGCTGGCCACCAGTCCAGGGTGTACCTCCGCCTCTCGATTTAGCGGTAAAAATGAATGAATGTTTTATTATCTTCTAACAAAAAGTTCCTAAAATACCGCCTCTCGTCCGAAGACAGCCGGGATAGGCTCCAGCAACCCCCGCAACCCTCGTGAGGATAAGCGGTAGAAAATGAATGAATGAATGAATAAATTTGAGACTACATTTAGGATGTATGCACACAGACCAATCATGTAAATTGTGAACAGAATGGGACCTAAGACTGAGCCTTGAGGTACACCTTTTGTGACCTCATAAAAAGTAGAACTGACTCCAGTCATCTGAATACATTGAGTACTATTTACCAAATCATATGCAAAGCAACAGCCAGCTTGTTTCTAACTAGTTAGACCTTGGACAGGTCAAAAACCGGAGCAAGACTAAGCCTCTTAGAGTCAAATACCTCAAACACATCATTACAGATCTTTAGGGCAACCTCAAACGCAACTTGAAGGGAAATGTTATTTGATTTCAGCAAACCCCTCCGTTGATCACAGACCAATTTTTCAAATTTATTTATTATACTTTTATCATTTAGTGATGGCCTGTAATTATTTACAATTTTAGCGGTAGGAGGATAAATGCGGTAGCCTAGCATCTGCCGATTTTGTACCTGCTTATCAAAGTTGATACTCATTTTCTGCACATTTTACAATCAACAAACATGCAAAAATTACACTAATTATAAGTTGCTTCAACTGACTAAGTATCATTTTAGAAAATCTTACCAAAACTGCAAAATGGAAGATTCTCCTTGACACAGCCATGTTGGGGTTAGGACAGGGGTGGGCAAACTACGGCCCGGGGGCCACATCCGGCCCGCCAAGTGTTTCAATATGGCCCGCCTGTTTTTTTCCAAATATTTCATTTGAACTCAACACATAACCTGGCATCGTGGCTTGGGCCAATTTTTTGATGGTTGAGGTAGCTGCTTTATCAATTTCATTATTTGATGTGGTCTGTTACAAAATGCTCCTGTAAAAAGGGACACAAGCACATAATAATAATAATAATAATAATAATAATAATGTTGTCAATAATGATAATAATACTACTATTATATTAATATTGTTGTTAATAATATTAATATAATAATGGTAGTAATATTACAAAATACTCCTGGAAAAAGGAGCACAAGCACAATAATAGTAATACAAATAATGACAATAATACTACTATTATATTAATATTGTTGTTAATAATATTAATATAATAATGGTAGTAATATAATTAGTATAACAAAATAATAATAATAATATAATAACATTACTATAACTAATAATAATAATAATTCTAATAAAAATAACAATAATAATAATAATAATAATAATAATAATAATAATAATAATAATACATTGAGAAACACACTTTACATCAAATAAATGATTTCAAAGTGCACATATAGCAGATTGCATGACACTTTTACATGTAAAATATGTGTAAAAATATAGGTGTAAAAATGGACTGTTACGTGTAAAATACTACATAATCCCCTCGTCAATTTTGTTAAATTAATGCGGCCCGCGAGTGAAAAAGTTTGCCCACCCCTGGGTTAGGAGGACTCGGCCATTTTGGATTGCCTCGTAATTGTCTTTGGAATTAGTAAAGTTTCTATCTATCTATCAAATCAAACATCCGGGGGGACTGAAGGCAAGTACTCAAACGTGTACAGCAGCAAGTTTTTACCATATGGTGATGGAATAGGTCTGGGAAATATATGTATGGAAATTGATACCCAAGGCTTCATCATTCTCTTGGATGAAATATTCCGTGTCATTGTAAAATTGTATGTACAGATACAGCAGGGTGCTGTCGTTAGTTCAATCGCTGGCGCATGAACACGGTAGGGACCAACCTTGGGGTGGGGGGGGGGGGGTGAGAACCGGACCATAGGGAATACCCCAGTTTTAATATTCTAATTAATCCCCGTAGGACAGAGCGATAGGGGACATACGTTATATAAGATTGTATCATGCACAGTCATCATCAACTCGGCTACAAAACCAGCGGCGAGTTAAAACCTTTTTAGATGCCGTTTTAATTATTTAAATGCCACGGGATAGCGAGTGTCATGAATCTGGGTGGATCAAAAAGCAAGTTGCAATGTCGGAACAGACTGACTTGGAATGTTTCCACAGCAAATAAAACAGCTACTCTGCATTATTCATACGTAGTGTTTCCTTAGCATTTTTATTTAGAGCCAAGGCAGGAAACTGACGGATATTAATATCATTCATTTCCTATTAAAGGGGACCTATTATGCTTTTTCCATTATTCCAACCTATAAATGTTGTTAGAATGTTGTATTATTGTATTAAACCATGCCAAAGTTTCAGATAATGAAGTTTAAGCATATGGAATTGAGCCCTGAAAAAGTTTGGGATGGCTCAAAACGCTCGGTTTCAGAGGGCGTTGTAAAACTGGTCCTTTGTGATGTCACAAAGGGTCAGAGTTCCTTATATGGGCGTGTCTATAAGCGACACAAGCATAGGCAGAAGTTATTCTAGTTGTTGATTCCCAGGAAGAGAAAAATATTTTCATCTGCCAACGTGACGTGTGGACGTGAACTATCCGGCGAACTGCACTCTCGCCATTAAACGGTCTTCCCGCAAAAAAAACGTTTAATGACCACATTTCCGGTACCGACATTGTGCCAAGATTGTCTACAGTTAGTAAACACGATGCCGTCATGTCTGGCTGCTGAGCTCCACGGCACCAGCGGTGTCTCTGACAAAGTGTGTCCGACAATGAGTGCTCCAATACAGGCAGCGAGATGGACGTAGTGCTTCGGGTGAGAGGTGGGGTACACTCTGGACTGGTGGCCAGCCAATCACAGGGCACATATAGACAAACAACCATTCACACTCACATTCACATTCATACCTATGGACAATTTGGAGTCGCTAATTAACCTAGCATGTTTTTGGAATGTGGGAGGAAACCGGAGTACCCGGAGAAAACCCACGCATGCACGGGGAGAACACTCGTCCACCGTGCAGCCCATATTTGTGAACAGTTTAACAATAATTCATGGTTCCATTTATCACAGTGAGTCTTCCAGGTCCTGATGCAGCAAAACAGTCCCAGACCATCACACTACCACCACCATATTTTACTGTTGGAATAATGTTCATTCATTTTCTACCGCTTATCCTCACGAGGTTCGTCACCGGCTGTCTTCGGGAAAGAGGCGGGGTACACCCTGGACTGGTGGCCAGCCAATCACAGGGCACATATAGTCAAACAACCATTCACACTCACATTCATACCTATGGACAATTTGGAGTCGCTAATTAACCTAGCATGTTTTTGGAATGTGGGAGGAAACCGGAGTACCCGGAGAAAACCCACGCATGCACGGGGAGAACATGCAAACTCCACACAGATGACGGCGGAATTGAACTCGGGTTTCTTAGCTGCGAGGCCTGTTCGCCAACCACTCGACCATCGTGCAGACACAATATCGGTATATTGTAGTAGATAATAGATGAATTGGTAGTATTTAAGAAAATGTAGTATACCCCCTAGTCTGTGTTGTTAATGTTAAAAGTAATTTACTGTAATCCACTCTTAATACAACAGTAATGTAATGTCAATGAAAACTAAGCACGTATTTGTGTCTTACTGTGATGAGGTCAGTCTGTAATAGACTTCCCGTGATGACTTTAAGAAATTATGTGATTGATGTGGACGTGAGCTTTGCGAGCAGGCGAGTCTTGTCTCCAGGCTACGTTTGTGTACGCGCGTCGGCGAGATAGCCGTGCAGCTCCTCAAGGTTATCAGTGCCTGGAAAAGTTGTCAGTTAGCAAGGTGAAGGTTAAAGCGTTTGGGAAGAAAAACACAGTGTGGGACTGTGAAAGTGTATTTCTTTTGGATAATGTTGAGATATAATGTAAGTTCCATAACTTTCCCCCCGTATCCTCCGAGGTGTGTTGTCAGCATTATTGTGGTTGCAGCTCAATCTTTTGTATTTTTTTTTCGCCAATATAAACATACTGTGTGTACTGTACTGTATACGATAGCGATACGGCATCGTGATGTGGTATGTCCTCTAAAGCAAATATTTGGCATTTTGCCTGTAAAACAAAACATGGGAGCTTTATAGTTGACCAAAGGATTTTCTGTATTAATTAATCAGGGCTCGACAATAACGATGTACCCATGGACCGGAGCAAGTTAAAACAAAATTACGAGAAAAAAAAAAACGAAAAAATGAGACTTAAGACCAGGGGAGACCGAGCCTTTTCTGTGGTGGGCCCCAAACTATGGAACTCTCTTTAAAAAAAAAAAAAGGCCCCCAACATCGAAAACTTTAAGTCTCGTCTTAAAACCCACTTTTAACTCGGAGTGAGTCGTATGGTCCTGTGTCGTTTAGTTTTTTCTTTTCATTTTTTTATACTTTTATTGCTTTGCTTTATGTTTTTAATATTTTAATATCTATTTTACTATTTTATTTCTTATGTGATCTTTTAGTTTTGGATTAAATTCAATTTGTAGCTTATTAAATCCTACCCCTCCATCTGGTACTTTTACAATCAGTGACTGTTATATTTGATCACTTCCTGCTTTCCTAATATAATTTAAGTATTTTTTTAATTAAATTTTTTTTTAATTGTTTTAATTTTTTGGTTTTATTTCATTTGAACATGCATCAGATTACAATTGAATGCATCCCATAATCAGTTCCCAGTTCCACATGTCCAAAAGGAGTAGGAAGAAGCAAAGCTTATTAAATCCTACCCCTCCATCTGGTACTTTTACAATCAGTAACTGTTACATTTGTTCACTTCCTGCCGTTCTAATATAATTTAAGTATTTTTTTTTTATTAAAAAAATAGTTTTTCATTTTTTTATGGTTTAATTTCATTTGAACATGCATCACATTACGATTGAATGCATCCCATAATCAGTTCACAGTTCCACATGTTCAAAAGGAGTAGGAAGAAGCAAAGCTTATTAAATCCTACCCCTCCATCTGGTACTTTTACAATCACCAATTGTTACATTTGTTCACTTCCTGCTTTCATAATATAGTTTAAGTTTTTTTTTTGTTTTTTTTTTGTCACGTACCGAAGTAGCAGGTGATCCTGTGTATCGTGTCGCGTCGCGTCGCGTCGTATCATGACACCTCTCATCATTCCTGCTGCATTCCACAAACATATTATTAATCTTTGTATGATTTTATTTATATTACCGCGGGGGGAATCCAAACCAAAGTTGACGCTTACTCTGTGTAGCATTAATGAAGTGAAGAAACCTGACAAATCACCGAGACTATTCTTGGATTAAAGCATTTGGAACAAACAAAATTCAAAGAGCAAAGCATTGTGGGGGAAATGCTCGTTATCGGCTTGTGAAAGTGAAAGTAACAAAAATGTCAAACAAAAGAGGGGGTGGGCTCACTAAAATATTGAGTTATTGAGTCATATCCTAGGGTGGGAATAATCTTTTGTTATGAGATTGTCAAAAACATGCAGATTTAACTCTGTACTAACTTAAAGGCATAGATTGGATTTTTTTTTTTTTAAATGTGTTTCCATGCTTTGCTAAGGCATGCGAGGATACTTTTCTCGTCTTCTCTCCCTGATGTCCCCGTGCATGCAAACATCTTTGTACTTGCAAGCATTGTCCTACAATTTCCCTTGGCAACGCCTGTCATTTATTTATTTATAGTACGTCTGAAAAGCCTGAAGACTAGTTTAGTGCTGAAGACTGTTTAGATTGTGATTATGCATAAACGACATACTTGGCACGCAATTCATCAATGACCCCCCCCCCCCCCCCCCCCCCCCCCCCCCGCCAACTTATTTGTTGCCCCCTTGTCAAGTACTGTTTACGTCCTTCCCGCTTGGGTATGCACTGTTTTATGTGTTTTCCAAATCTGGGGACATTAAAAAAAATTCTAGCCCCCTGGGGTACTCTCCGGGTACTCCGGTTTCCTCCCACATTCCAAAAACATGCTAGGTTAATTAACCACTCCAAATTGTCCATAGGTATGAATGTGAGTGTGAATGGTTGTTTGTCTATATGTGCCCTGTGATTGGCTGGCCACCAGTCCAGGGTGAAGGCACCTGGAATTGGCTCCAGCAACCCCCGCGACCCTCGTGACGATAAGCAGTAGAAAATTAATGAATGCTTTCCTAGAGGGGCTATACGGTGGTTAAGTGGTTAGCGCGCAAGCCTCACTGCTAAAAAACCCAAGTTCAATTCCACCCTCGGCCAACTCCGTGTGGAGTTAGAATGTTTTCCTTGTCATTCCCCGGTTCCTCCCACATTCCAAAAACATGCTAGGTTAATTAGCGACTCCAAATTGTCCATAGGTATGAACATGAGTGTGAATGGTTGTTTGTCTATATGTGCCCTGTGATTGGCTGGCCACCAGTCCAGGGTGAAGACAGCTGGAATTGGCTCCAGCAACCCCCGCGACCCTCGTGACGATAAGCAGTAGAAAATTAATGAATGTTTTCCTAGAGGGGCTGCACGGTGGTTAAGTGGTTAGCGCGCAAGCCTCACTGCTAAAAGACCCAAGTTCAATTCCACCCTCAACCATCTCTGTGTGGAGTTAGAATGTTTTCCTCGTCATTCCCCGGTTTCCTCCCACATTCCAAAAACATGCTAGGTTAATTAGCCACTCCAAATTGTCCATATGTATGAATGTGAGTGTGAATGGTTGTTTGTCTATATGTGCCCTGTGATTGGCTGGCCACCAGTCCAGGGTGTACCCCGCCTCTCGCCACGAAGACAGCCGGGATAGGCTCCAGCACCCCTGACGACCCTTGTGAGGATAAGCGGAAGAAAACGAATGAATGAATGAGTTCTGTATGCTGCACAAGTGGTTAGCGTGCAGGCCACACAGCTAGGAGACCTGAGTTCAATTCCACCCTCGGCCATCTCTGTGTGGAGTTTACATGTTCGGGTACTCCGGTTTCCTCCCACATTCCAAAAACATGCTAGGTTAATTAGCAACTCCAAATTGTCCATAGGTATGAATGTGAGTGTGAATGGTTGTTTGTCTATATGTGCCCTGTGATTGGCTGGTCACCAGTCCAGGGTGTATGATAAGCGGTAGAAAATGAATGATCAGTTTCGCTAGCAAAAAGATTCTGTCTCTTAGATCAGTCATGTGACTGATGATAGGTTCAAGGTGTTTCTGCGTCCGTGAGACTCTGAACAAGATAAGCACCGTCCAAAACTGATTGAGGGATGAAGTTTTAAAAGAAGGTTCTTGAACTTGTCTTTCATGCAGTAGATTTTTGGAGCTTTGCCACACTGGAGAGGTGAAGAACCGGGCGGTTCCATTGGCGTTCATGCGACTTTAATCAGTATAAAACTTGAAAGAAATCCATCCGGGCCATCACTACTCGCTGATAAATCAGGCAGACAAAAAAAAACGTTTTGGAAATCCAATTAATCGGAAAAGCTCAGGGGGTGCAGTTGTTGGAATTTTGATCGTTTCATTCCGGTTTTGTGCTGAAAGGGAACCGGCGAGGGATCACAGAGCATAAGATGCATTTCATTTCGACGGAAGAAATGAGCTCTCTTGTCTTTGTCTCGCCTGCTGTTGTGCCGTCACGGTTCAGAAGCCAATCACTTCCATCACAAGCACTCGTGTTCACACATTCATTACGTTAAACAAAGCAATTAACCCCGAGCTGCGCTGATTGACAAAAAGGGGGCTTACACGTTCAATTGTCTACGGCAGGGGTGCTCATTAAGTCGATCGCGAGCTACCGGTCGATCGCGGAGGTGGTACTGGTCGATCGCTGGTCGATCGCGGCGTGACATTAAAAAAATATCATCCCAGCATCAATGCCGTCACTTGATTGACATACAGGGCAGCCATTCAGATGACAACTGAATGTTGCCCTTCGGGCGACCAATCAAATCAAACAACGTCTCTAAGTGCAGCAGAACTTACGATGTCAGCCTATCATCCATCCCCGTTACTTGATTGACATACAGGACAACCAGTCAGATGACAACTGAATTTTGACCTTTAGGTCACCGCTCATGCGTAAACAACGATGCAAAGTGCTAAGCTAGTCGGCGAATTGCGAGATTTTAAGCCCTCGCTAAAGTTTATGGTCACTAAAATGAGTGAAGGAGCTGGACCAGGTAAAAAGGCAAAAACTGGACCAAGTAAAAAGGCAAAAAACATATCACTTCCATACGGATATGGAATATTATACGGATATTATGATACGGATATTATCCATGACTGATAAACATTTGGAAGTGTGCTTGAGGCTGGCTATCAGCAGCTACTGTCCGGACTATGCATCCCTGGCTGGTTCAATTCAGTGCAAGTCATCAAAGTAAACTCAGGTAATTACAAAAAATGTTAATAGTTAATTATGTGTGTTTTGCAATATTGGCTCATTTGGTTATGTAAGGTACATCAACATACATTGTACGTACAAATAATCCTCAATACATTTGAAAATAAATAGATGTTTTGCATTTTTGTAGTGGGTAGATCATTTTGACTCGGTCATTTTAAAAGTAGCTCGCATGCTGAAAAAGTGTGAGCACCCCTGGTCTACGGAATCGGTTTCCTCTGCAAAACACCAACGCTTCTTCTCAATTCCAACAGTTGAAATCCGGAATTGCTTTGCTGTACAATGAAGAGACCACCAATTCCTATGACGTCTGCCTGAAGTTGACCCATGAGGTGTTAACCATCCAGAAACTGGACGTGGTTTGCATTGGGGGGAGTCGATCTCAAGTAAATGTAAGCGCTTTTTAAAGGTTTCATATTTGTATTCTAATTAGCTGCATAATTTCTTTACCTCGCACGCCCCTTTTGCTAATAAAATCTCATTTTTTAAAGCACAGAACTGTAGTTCTCCGAAGACAGGAGACTGGCTGTCTGGGCTTAAGCATCAAAGTAAGCACATCCGAATTGCTTTGGAAGACATCAAAGTGGAAATGAAAAGGGCTTTGTTTGCAAAAACGTGTTTGTCAATTTCATCTTTTTCTCTCCTGCCTTCCAGGGGGGTGCTGAGCATAACGTGCCCGTGGTTATTTCCAAGATATTCAAAGCTCAAGTAGGTAAGAATGGACTTTATATCACTTTTTAAAATAATTCATATCGTAAATTAGTGCAGTCTGCAGCACAACTTCTGATTTTAACGTTCCTCTTGTGTTAGCTTTCTGGTATCATATCTTATGTTAACGCAGGGGTCTCAAACATGCGGCCCGCGAGCCAAATGTGGCCCGCAGGACACTACTTTGAGGCCCCCGCCTTGATATGAAAGTTTAATGATATGGATGCTGTATGGTATCATGTACCCGGAAAAAAATTATTACGTTTGATTCATGTTCATGTTAAAGGTTAAATAACTGTTAATAGTTATCCTCCCTATCCGTGTGGAAGTGGTAATTTTTTGGCGATTTAAGTTGAAAGGAAATAACTTGAAGGCTACCGTTCAGGTCGCTAGATCTCTAGTTTGCGAGTTAGCATGTGTCTCAAGACCCCGCAGTTGCGCAATATGTTGTAAATAAAAAGAGTATAAATGTGACTATAGTCGTGTTTTGTCATGTCTACAGGGCTCTAATAATGCTTTGTTCATTTTAATCTGAAAAAAAAATAATTTGTCTACCCACCAACTATATGTGGTTTCTTAATTTTTTATTATTTGCCGTTTTGTTATTATTATTATATTTATTTATTACTGATTGATTGATTTTCTTTATTCTTGATTTGTTCATTTTTCATATTATTTTGTGTAGAAAAATAAAAAGTAAGATATTTGAGAACAGTGGAATGTTTTATCAGAGCTTTTCTTCGAACCAAAATTCGAACCAAAGCAAAATTTTATATATTTTTTGTTTTTAATAAATGCGTTTGTTTTGTTTTTTGTCGGAAAACCTGATGCGGCCCAGTCTCACCCAGACCCGAGCTCCAGTGGCCCACAAGTAAATTGAGTTTGAGACCCCTGATCATAGGGTTTTTGTATGTCGAGATGCGGTCCTTTTTCCGATATTCCAACCTTGAATATTGGCCCAAAAGAGTACCAATCCGATATAAAAACGACTTTTTTCATAGAGTGGCTTGAGCAAGTGATTTAACCCAGAGAACAATAGCAAGCAACAGTAGAAACCAGAAAATCAATGTACTTCTTGAGGCTCGTAGGAGCTCGATAAAGCTTTTAACCCGACATTATTGAGCTGGCTCTTTACTCTTCAAACCAGTGACTTTTTGTCGTCCCGTGGGAGTTTCACGCGTTTTATAAATGTGTCAAACAGCAGACGATGTTTGCGTTTTACTTCACTGCGTCTGCGCCATGACAGTAAACTGGTGCATGACAAGGTTTGCACTCATCTGGGTGAGACTGGGCCACATCAGCTTTTCCAAAAAAAAACGCATTGATTAAAAACAGAAAAATATACAAACTTTTTCAGTGCTTTGGTTCCAATTTTCTACAATAAAAGCTCTGATAAAACATTCCACTGTTCTCAAATATCTTAATTTTTATTTTCTGCACAAAATAAGATGAAAAATAAACAAATCAAGAATAAAGAAAATCAATCAATCAGTAATAAATAAATATAATAATAATAATAATAATAATAATAAAACATATAGTTGGTGGGTAGACAAATTATTTTTTTCAGATTATTTCACGCATGCATGAGGAGAACATGCATACTCCACACAGAGGGTGGCCAAGGGTGGAATTGAACCCTGGTCTAAATTAAATTAAATAAAAATTAAAAATTAAAAATTAAAAATTAAAAATTAAAAATTAAAAATTAAAAATTAAAAATTAAAAATTGTTAAAATAAGATGAAAAATAAGATGAAAAATAAATAAACAAATCAAGACTAAAAAAATAAATCAATCAGTAATAAATAAATATAATAATAATAATAATAATAATAAAACGGCAAATAATAAAAACTTAAGAAACCACATATAGTTGGTGGGTAGACAAATTATTTTTTTTAGATTAAAATTCACAAAGCATTATTAGAGCCCTGTAGACATGACAAAACACGACTATAGTCACATTTATACTCTTTTTATTTACAACATATTGCGCAACTGCAGGGTCTTGAGACACATGCTAACTCGCAAACTAGAGTTAGCTAGCGACCTAAACGGTAGCCTTCAAGTTATTTCCTTTAAACTTAAATAGCCAAAAACTTACCACTTCCACACGGATAGGGAGGATAACTATTAACAGTTATTTAACCTTTAACATGAACATGAATCAAACGTAATAATTTTTTTCTGGGTACATGATACCATACAGCATCCATATCAAACCCAAAAACTTACCACTTCCACATGGATAGGGAGGATAACTATTAACAGTTATTTAACCTTTAACATGAACATGAATCAAACGTAATAATTTTTTCTGGGTACATGATACCATACAGCATCCATATCAAACTAACATTAAACTTTCATATCAAGGCGGGGGCCTCAAACTAGTGTCCTGCGGGCCACATTTGGTTTGAGACCCCTGCCTATGATCAATGTGACTGATTGACGATCTGATATGACTTCAAATGAGCAAATCGGTTGAAGATAGAAAGTGCCTGGTAACAAGAACATCAGCTTTTGTGGAAAATAAGCACTTTCCGACCTTGACATTTAAATTGCTGAGATGAAGAAAATGTTACGACATTTGGATTATCTTCTCAGCATCATTCAAGTTTACCGCAAACACGCGTCTACTGTATAAATAGCCTGTCCGACACGTGCAACTGTGACCCGTAAATACACCAATAAAAAAGGAAGGCTGGTTTGCTTTGGGAACAGAGTGTTCCTGTTCAATTTTGAAGAAACAGTCAAGCCATTATTTCTCCACTTTGGGCCCGCACCAAAGACCAGGGTCTCAGTTTTAAAAGGGTTCCTACTGAAACAATGTTTATGAAAAATGTGCGTATGCACACAATTTTTCCCTTTACGTTCAACAATCAAGTATCAATGCAAAGCACCTTGTGAATGACAAAAAATTCAGTGTAATGTTTCTGGATGTTCACAGTGGAACAGGAGGGGAAGCTGTTTGTTGGTGATGCTGTCCTGCAGGTGGGTACTGTTTAAAATCCTCAACATTTCGGCTTCAATCCAATCAATCCAAAACTAGTTTTTGGATTGATTGTTGAAAGTTCATTCATTCATTTTCCACCGCTTATCCTCACCGAGTGGGGTGCTGGAGCCTATCCCAGCTTTCTTCGGGCGAGATGCACGGGGTACACACTGGACTGGTCGCCAGCCAATCACAGGGCACATATAGACAAACAACCATTCACACTCACATTCATACCTATGGACAATTTGGAGTCGCTAATTAACCTAGCATGTTTTTGGAATGTGGGAGGAACCCCACGCATGCACGGCGAGATCACTCGTCCACCGTGCAGCCCATATTTGTGAACAGTTTAACAATAATTCATGGTTCCATTTATCACAGTGAGTCTTCCAGGTCCTGATGCAGCAAAACAGTCCCAGACCATCACACTACCACCACCATATTTTACTGTTGGAATAATGTTCATTCATTTTCTACCGCTTATCCTCACGAGGGTCGTCACCAGCTGTCTTCTTGGGGCGAGAGGCGGGGTACACCCTGGACTGGTGGCCAGCCAATCACAGGGCACATATAGACAAACAACCATTCACACTCACATTCATACCTGTGGCCAATTAACCTAGCATGTTTTTGGAATGTGGGAGGAAACCGGAGTACCCGGAGAAAACCCACGCACGCACGGGGAGAACATGCAAACTCCACACAGAGATGGCCGAGGGTGGAATTGAACTCGGGTCTACTAGCTCTGAGGCCTGCACGCTAACCACTCGTCCGCCGTGCAGCCCTTGTTGAATGTTAGAACAGAAAATTCAACTGTAATAAATGGAATAAATGCTCACACATTATTTGCATTAACAGTGATGGTTTGCTAAGGTTTTATAAAATGTGGTTGGCAAAGGATAGAAGAGTCAATATTTGTACATCAGTACCTTAGAGCTGCTGTATCAGTTTTTCAGAAGATGGCAGGGAAGTTCATTTCTGTCCTGTTTTGGTTTCTGCAGGTCAACGGCATAAACGTGGAGCATTGTACTCATGAGCAAGTTGTGAGTATATTTTGTTCAATTCCATCTGTTTATTTACCCAGGGGCATCCTATCGCATTGCTTACTCAGATTGGGTAGATTTAGGGATTATTCGATTAAGATTTTGTGATGCCGATACCGATCCCGATAATCCATGAGTGAAATCGTCCATCAAATACATGCAGTGTAAATATTGTAACATTTATTTTCATAGCTTATTTCAAGCTAATAGGCTTGTTTTACCGAAACATAAATAACATGCTGGTATCCACAACTCACGTTTAGTATTTCACAATGCATTCATTTCTAGTCTTCTCATGTTATTAACTGAAAACCTGAATGAAAGTTTTAGCAGGTTTGCCAGCCTCTGCTGGGTCCCTCCAGCCGCATCCGCTGCCTTCTGAAGCGCAAGATGCAGGCGACTCTCTCTTCGGTGCCCGTTTCATCCCGCGTCCGACGCAGCCCCGCACACAACAAAAGTTCCTCCTGCGCTAAAAGTGCTACATAGAGTCCGCATGCTCAAATTTTGCTTTGACGTGCGCCATATTGCATGCTAACGGGAGAATGCATCCAAATTGTTTTTGTATGCATCGCTGCTAATTTATCGCAAATTCACCGCCGACCTTTCACGGAGACACTACATTTCCTCATCTATGTCCCCCTTTGTCATCCTGTCAGGTTCACCTCTTGCGCACGACCGGCGATGAAAAAAAAAACAAAAAAAAACGCATTTATTAAAAACAGAAAAATGAATAAACTTTGCTTTGGTTCTGATTTTCTACAATAAAAGCTCTGATAAAACATTCCACTGTTCTCAAATATCTTAATTTTTATTTTTCTACACAAAATAAGATGAAAAATAAATAAACAAATCAAGAATAAAGAAAATCAATCAGTAATAAATAAATATAATAATAATAATAAAACGGCAAATAATAAAAACTTAAGAAACCACATATAGTTGGTGGGTAGACAAATGATTTTTTTCATATAAAAATGAACAAAGCATTATTAGAGCCCTGTAGACATGACAAAACACGACTATAGTCACATTTATACTCTTTTTATTTACAACATATTGCGCAACTGCAGGGTCTCGAGACACATGCTAACTCGCAAACTAGAGAGCTAGCGACCTAAACGGTAGCCTTCAAGTTATTTCCTTTCAACTTAAATAGCCAAAAACTTACCACTTCCACACGGATAGGGAGGATAACTATTAACAGTTATTTAACCTTTAACATGAACATGAATCAAACGTAATAATGTTTTTCTGGGTACATGATACCATACAGCATCCATATCAAACTTGCGCGGGGGTCGCACTAACATTAAACTTTCATATCAAGGCGGGGGCCTCAAACTAGTGTCCTGCGGGCCACATTTGTGGCTTTAAAAATGTGAATCTCCAACAAAATGGCGGGATATTTTGAGCAAGTGTTCGGAATATTATTTACTTTATCTGGGTGCCATAAGCACACGTCCAGTCTTTTAGTTAGTGGTTCTTTCAGACGCCAGATTGTTCCTGTGCTTCCATGTTCCACGGAACGCCGTTAAATGGCTGGGATCTGCACTTCAGAAGGCAGCGGATGTGGCTGGAGGGGACCTCGCAAACTAGAGAGCTAGCGACCTAAACGGTAGCCTTCAAGTTACTTCCTTTCAACTTAAATAGCCAAAAACTTACCACTTCCACACGGATAGGGAGGATAACTATTAACAGTTATTTAACCTTTAACATGAACATTAATGAAACGTAATAATTTTTTTCTGGGTACATGATACCATACAGCATCCATATCAATATATCGGAGACACTACATTTCTTCATCTATGTCCCCCTTTGTCATCCTGTCAGGTTCACCTCTTGCGCACGGCCGGCGATGAGGTCGTCATCACTGTTCGCTATCTACGGGAAGTTCCGTCTTTTCTGAAATTGCCTCTTGGTAAGCGTCCCGCATTCGATACATTTTTTTTAAATGTTATAATAAAGCAACCTTGGAGTTTGTTTTGATATATTGAGCTTCTTTGAGGGTGAAGATTTACAATCACAACTTGTCTACTTTGACTGTACCGTCTATGGCCCACAGCCATCCATATTTCAGGGAACGCTTTCAGCTGCACAAACAAAGCTTTATTAAAAAACACTGCAGAAATAATAACAGTAGATCTGCAATATGGACTGTGTGCAATTTGAAGGTCACCTATCACGCGCAATTATCACAGGAACGGAACATGTTTTTGGAATGTGAGAAGAAACCGTAGAACCGAGATCTCCTGACTGTGTGGCCAACCACTAGTCCACCGTGTAATTTTAGTCGTTCCTGTTTTCTCCTCACAGGTTCTCCATCTGCTGATAACAGCGGTGAATCCTCGTCACTCTTTGACTGCGGCTCACATTTCAATGGCAGCGAAAACACAGTAAGATATAATTTAGTCCTGTTCTGTAGACCAGGGATTCTGCTTTTGGACTCCACAAAGACAAAGAAAGCAAATAAGCAAAACATTAAGAGTCCTTAATAAAAGCTCACATAGAGAATATGTACAAAAACTAGCATAAAACGTGACTAGCCAAAACAACAAAAACTCCACACAGAGATAGCCGAGGGTGGAATTGAACTCGGGTCTCCTAGCTGTGAGGTCTGCGCGCTAACCACTAGACCCGCCGTGCCGCAAAAGGCAAAACAACAAAAAGCACCTTGGTTAAAGAAAAGCAGGTTTGCCAGCCTCTGCTGGGTCCCCTCCAGCCACATCCGCTGCCTTCTGAAGTGCAGATCTCAGCCATTTAACGGCGTTCCGTTAAAGCAAAACAGTCCCAGACCATCACACTACCACCACCATATTTTACTGTTGGAATAATGTTCATTCATTTTCTACCGCTTATCCTCACGGAGGTGGCCAGCTGGTGGCCAGCCAATCACAGGACACATATAGACAAACAACCATTCACACTCACATTCATACCTATGGACAATTTGGAGTCGCTAATTAACCTAGCATGTTTTTGTAATGTGGGAGGAAACCGGAGTACCCGGAGAAAACCCACGCATGCACGGGGTGGAACGTGCAAACTCCACAAAGAGATAGCCGAGAGTGGAATTGAACTCGGGGTCTCCTAGCTGTGAGGTCTGCGCGCTAACCACTAGACCGCCGTTCCGCAAAAGGCAAAACAACAAAAAGCACCTTGGTTAAAGCTTGGTTAATGAAAAGCAGGTTTGCCAGCCTCTGCTGGGTCCCCTCCAGCCACATCCGCTGCCTTCTGAAGTGCAGATCCCAGCCATTGAACACCGTTCCGTGGAACATGGAAGCACAGGAACAATCTGGCGTCTGAAAGAACCACTAACTAAAAGACTGGACGTGTGCTTATGGCACCCAGATAAAGTAAATAATATTCCGAACACTTTCTCAAAATATCCCGCCATTTTGTTGGAGATTTACATTTTTAAAGCCACAAATGTGGCCCGCAGGACGCTAGTTTGAGGCCCCCGCCTTGATATGAAAGTTTAATGTTAGTGCGACCCCCGCGCAAGTTTGATATGGATGCTGTATGGTATCATGTACCCAGAAAAAATTATTACGTTTGATTCATGTTCATGTTAAAGGTTAAATAACTGTTAATAGTTATCCTCCCTATCCGTGTGGAAGTGGTAAGTTTTTGGCTATTCAAGTTGAAAGGAAATAACTTGAAGGCTACCGTTTAGGTCGCTGGCTCGCTAGTTTGCGAGTTAGCATGTGTCTCAAGACCCTGCAGTTGCGCAATATGTTGTAAATAAAAAGAGTATAAATGTGACTATAGTCGTGTTTTGTCATGTCTACAGGGCTCTAATAATGCTTTGTTCATTTTAATATGAAAAAAAAAATTGTCTACCCACCAACTATATGTGGTTTATTAAGTTTTTATTATTTGCCGTTTTATTATTATTATTATATTTATTTATTACTGATTGATTTTCTTTATTCTTGATTTGTTTATTTATTTTTCATCTTATTTTGTGTAGAAAAATAAAAAGTAAGATATTTGAGAACAGTGGAATGTTTTATCAGAGCTTTTATTGTAGAAAATTGGAACCAAAGTGATGTTTTTATAATTTTTTTTGTTTTTAATAAATTAGTTTTTTTTTTTTTTTGGAAAACCTGATGCGGCCCAGTCTCACCCAGACCCTAGCTCCAGTGGCCCCCAAGTAAATTGAGTTTAAGACCCCTGCGCTATACAAATAAAATGTATTATTATATTATTATTATTATTATTATTATTATTATTATTATTATTCATTCATTCATTCATTCATTTTCTACCGCTTTTCCTCACGAGGGTCGCGGGGGTGCTGGAGCCTATCCCAGCTGTCTTTGGGCGAGAGGCGGGGTACACCCTGGACTGGTGGCCAGCCAATCACAGGGCACATATAGACAAACAACCATTCACACTCACATTCATACCTATGGACAATTTGGAGTGGCTAATTAACCTAGCATGTTTTTGGAATGTGGGAGGAAACCGGAGTATCCGGAGAAAACCCACGCATGCACGGGGAGAACATGCAAACTCCACACAGATGCCCGAGGGTGGAATTATTATTATTATTATTATTATTATTATTATTATTATTATTATTATTATTATTATTATTATTATTATTATTATTATTATTATTATTATTATTATTATATAATCCAATCGCCGAGACTTAAGAAGATCATTTATTTCTTCTAGGCTTCATCGCCTCCTTCCCCCTCAGCTAATGAACCAAAGTATGAGAAACGCTGGATGGACGCCGTCTCGCTGCCCTTGTTGATGGCCAGAGTCTCCAGATATAAAACCGGCACGGATGAATTAAGGTAAGCGTTATCCGCCGTGATAGAATCCACTTTTTAACGTGCAGTCAGCACTGTTGTTGTCTTAGCAAGCGCTGTTCCTTTAGACAAGACGTTGTTAACGCCGATACGTATGCACAGGCATAAACGGCTTAAAAGGTCAGTGTCGCTTTAAGGGCGGAATATGTATCGGAATATGTATATCGATTTCGCTTTGTAGACTTCTTTAATCCGATTTAACTCGACTAAATATATTTTTTAATGCAATCTTAACAGTAGTTCACTTATAAGTTATTGAATGCGTCGCCACTTTAGCGAGGTCTGAAGAAGAAGGTGAAAGGAAACCACCAAGGTTGCTGACAAAGACAAATCTTTATGATTATGAATTATTAATATCAACATTTCACCCTTTTTTTCCTTGCCATTTTGTTTATACTATGAGTGTGTTTGTGTTGTGAGGGAGAAGGATCGCATATGATGCACTCATGAAACGGCATCGAACACTGCTAGCAAAGCAATTTTGAGAAAGAGTAGCCTCTCTCTGCTTCTTGTGACGGAGGATTGTAGTACTGGACTGGCTTAAGCCGCCTTCTGACAGGGATACAGTTTTCCGACATTGATGTCAGTCCATGTTATTAATTTCTTACTTTGGATTTTTTTTTTTTTTTAATACATGGCACTTTATTCCTTACTTGGCACAAATACTTAAAATGTGCAATTTCTGGACAAATTGTATGTGAATGCTGGCAGAGCTGATGCCAGAACTGCAATGCTGCACTTGCTGTTAAATCCATGTTAACTGTTAGCATGCTAACATCTCGTGTCTATGTAAGTTTTTACATTATGAAAGTAATTAACTTATTCAATCGCAGCCATTTTTCTTAAAAAAACTTAAATTATATTAGGAAAGCAGGAAGTGAACAAATGTAACAGTTACTGATTGTAAAAGTACCAGATGGAGGGGTAGGATTTAATAAGCTTTGCTTCTTCCTACTCCTTTTTGACATGTGGAACTATGAACTGATTATGGGATGCATTCAATTGTAATCTGATGCATGTTCAAATGAAATTAAACCATTAAAAAAATGTAAATAAAAACAATTAAAAACCACATTAAAAAATTAAATTAAAAAAAAATAAATTAACAAAAACTTAAATTATATGTATAATTATATGTTGAAATAAAATTAAACCATTAAAAAAAATTAGTAAAAAAAATTAAAAAACACATTAAATTTTTTTTAATTATATTAGGAAAGCAGGAAGTGAACAAATGTAACAGTTAGTGATTGTAAAAGTACCAGATGGAGGGGTAGGATTTAATAAGCTTTGCTTCTTCCTACTCCTTTTGGACATGTGGAACTGGGAACTGATTATGGGATGCACTCAATTGTAATCTGATGCATGTTCAAATGAAATTAAACCATAAAAAATAACAACAAAATAATTTTTTTTTTTTAATTATATTAAAAAAAATTTAAAAAAAACTTAAATTATATTAGGAAAGCAGGAAGTGAACAAATGTAACTGTTACAGATTGTAAAAGTACCAGATGGAGGGGTAGGATTTAATAAGCTTTGCTTCTTCCTACTCCTTTTGGACATGTGGAACTGGGAACTGATTATGGGATGCATTCAATTGACAACTAAAAAAAACACATACTTGTATCTACTGAGCTAAATAAGTCCAGTCAATGCGATAAAGCTGTCAATCCTTTCCATCGCTCTCGCCTCTTTTCTGACCTCTGCACTTTTGCAGGTCCAATACATTTGAAGTGCTTGCCTTGAATGGATCCACGCCCAATATTCTTCAATTTTGCAATGCAGCTGAAACCACGGACTGGATCCAAGCAATATCAACAAAGATCAGTGACTTGACCCTGGAGAATGTAAGTCAGGGGTGCTCACACTTTTTCAGCATGCGAGCTACTTTTAAAATGACCGAGTCAAAATGATCTACCCACTACAAAAATGCAAAACATCTATTTATTGTCAAATGTATTGAGGATTATTTGTACGTACAATGTATGTTGATGTACCTTACATAACCAAATGAGCCAATATTGCAAAACACACATAATTAACTATTAACATTTTTTGTAATTACCTGAGTTTACTTTGATGACTTGCACTGAATTGAACCAGCCAGGGATGCATAGTCCGGACAGTAGCTGCTGATAGCCAGCCTCAAGCACACTTCTGAATGTTTATCAGTCATGGATAATATCCGTATCATAATATCCGTATAATATTCCATATCCGTATGGAAGTGATATGTTTTTTGCCTTTTTACTTGGTCCAGTTTTTGCCTTTTTACTTGGTCCAGCTCCTTCACACATTTTAGTGACCATAAACTTTAGCGAGGGCTTTAAAATCTCGCAATTAGCCGACTAGCTTAGCACTTTGCATCGTTGTTTACGCATGAGCGGTGACCTAAAGGTCAAAATTCAGTTGTCATCTGACTGGTTGTCCTGTATGTCAATCAAGTAACGGGGATGGATGATAGGCTGACATCGTAAGTTCTGCTGCACTTAGAGACGTTGTTTGATTTGATTGGTCGCCCGAAGGGCAACATTCAGTTGTCATCTGAATGGCTGCCCTGTATATCAATCAAGTGACGGCATTGATGCTGGGATGATATTTTTTTAATGTCACGCCGCGATCGACCAGTACCACCTCCGCGATCGACCGGTAGATCGCGATCGACTTAATGAGCACCCCTGATGTAAGTCTTTTCATGCATTTTACCGTGAAAGGTTGTAGAAAGTGATTGGAAACCAAAAGAAACTGTAGTGATTATGATCAGGGGAATATTGAAGACTCTATTGAAGACTGAAAATACAGTATTTGTTTTTAGTTCTACTATATTTGAATGGCGGATGATGTTACAGTAATCCAGTCTGTAGGTTATATTAGCTTCTGGAACTTGTAACGTTACTGACGCGGATGGAGGAAGGACGTTTGAGGGATCTATCAGATCCGGGGCTTGAAGGACAGAGTGGGATTCAGGATGATTTTCCGACTGTGTATGCTGAGTAAACGTTCTTATCTTAGCTTTGCTCGGTGTTTCGCTACGGGATATTGCCTTGGGCGTGTATCGCTACGGAAAAACCCAAAAATAAGTCTCTTCTGAGACAGGTCAATCCGTGCATCAACCTCCCGGAATCCGTTCCCCGGATTGTGGTGTCCACTGCCACTCAAAAGGTTGGACTTACTTTCTCATTGAATAGAATGAGGGAAGTGTGTCCAAACAAACGCACCAGTCCAGGAACAGGAACGGAATAAGTAACTCAGCGGTCTTTGGCGATAATGTTGCTGTTCTTCTTTTTTTGTCACAGATCAACTTGGTCAACAAATACAGCGCTTCGCATGATCAGGTGTGTAAATATTAGCCTACGTGAAATTTGGACAGGAGAATTTTTCTTTCTTTCCCACAACACAACCATGCTAACGTTGTGCAAATGATACATACGCGTGCTCTGACTTAGTAACTGTGGATAATCACGGCAATCTAACCAGTTGTCTAAGGTCTAAAGCAGGGGTGGGCAAACTTTTTGACTCGCGGGCCGCATTGATTTAACAAAATTGACGGGGGGGGGGGGGGGCAGAGTATTTTAGTATTTTACAAGTAACAGTCCAATTTTACAACTAAAAGTGTCATACAATCTGCTATATGTGCACTTTGAGATCATTTATTTGATGTAAAGTGCATTATAAATTACATAATTACATTTATTATTATTATTAGGTTAGCGCGCAGACCTCACAGCGAGGTGACCAGGGTTCAATTCCACCCTCGGCCATCTCTGTGTGGAGTTTGCATGTTCTCCCCGTGCATGCGTGGGTTTTCTCCGGGTACTCCGGTTTCCTCCCACATTCCAAAAACATGCTAGGTTAATTAGCCACTCCAAATTGTCCATAGGTATGAATGTGAGTGTGAATGGTTGTTTGTCTATATGTGCCCTGTGATTGGCTGGCCACCAGTCCAGGGTGTACCCCGCCTCTCGTTCAAAGACCCTCGTGAGGATAAGCATTAGAAATCGAATGAATGAAAGAATGAATGAGTTCTGTATGCTGCACGGTGATTAAGTGGTTAGCGTGCAGGCCACACAGCTAGGAAACCTGAGTTCAATTCCACCCTCGGCCATCTCTGTGTGGAATTTGTATGTTCTCCCCATCATGGTATTCCAGTTTCCTCCCACATTCCAAAAACATGCTAGGTTAATTAGCCACTCCAAATTGTCCATAGGTATGAATGTGAGTGTGAATGGTTGTTTGTCTATATGTGCCCTGGGATTGGCTGGCCACCAGTCCAGGATGTACCCCGCCTCTTGCCCATAGACAGCTGGGATAGGCTCCAGCATCCCCTGCGACCCTCGTGAGGAAAAAGCGGTAGAAAATGAATGAATGAATGAATTATTTTATTATTATTATTTTTATTATTATGTGTTTGTGTCCCTTTTTTCAGAAGCATTTTGTATATATACATATAGACAAACAATCATTTTGGAGCCCAGTGAGGATAAGTGGTAGAAAATGAATGAATGAATGAATTTTGTAAACAACAGACGACATCAAATAACGAAATTGATAAAACAGCTACTTCCACCATCAAAATGTTGGCTCAAGCCGTGATGCCAGGTTGTATGTTGAGTTTAAATGAAATATTTTGCAAAGAACAGGCGGGCCGTATTCAAACACTTGGCGGGCCGGATGTGGCCCCCGGGCCGTAGTTTGCCCACCCCTTGTCTAAAGTCTAAACAGCGGTACCATGGCTCCCCCACCCCCTGAGCTAAGAACCGTCACCCCATTGACTTTTAAGTTGCAAAAAATGTTAAATAAATATTGTCTTCAACTTCTTCCGCAGATTGTTCACATGGGCTGGGCTTGTGAAAGATCAGACAGGAGGGGTGCTTCTCCAGGACAATCGTTTAAGTTCCTGGCAATGAGAGGACCATATTTTCATATCTTCAGAAGTCCCCCGGTAATCAATGGTTGGGTCCTCCGTTAGATCTTTAACCCTATTTCATCAGTCAGTGCACTTTGCTTCAATTAGGTGTCATCGCTTATGTGACCATGCGTGGTTAAAGGATCTTTCTTTGTTTGTTTTCAGCTCAGTGCTGCTGACTGGGGACAAGCGGAAACATCATATAACCTCTATGAGGTCCTATTCAAGGTTCACAAGGTAAGGTGCTGGACAAGGCTGGAAATGAACCCGTTGGTTAAATGTTGTTTATTGGGATACTTGGTGAACGTATGGTAGGTTTACTCCTGGGACAGAAAGTGTAGTTTCAGCAACTTGAAAAATTTACTCATTTTCTACCTGGACTGGTGGCCAGCCAATCACAGGGCACATATAGACAAACAACCATTCACACTCACATTCATACCTATGGACAATTTGGAGTCGCTAATTAACCTAGCATGTTTTTGGAATGTGGGAGGAAACCGGAGTACCCGGAGAAAAAAACCCACGCATGCACGGCGAGATCACTCGTCCACCGTGCAGCCCATATTTGCATATTAAATATAATTCATGGTTCCATTTATCACAGTGAGTCTTCCAGGTCCTGATGCAGCAAAACAGTCCCAGACCATCACACTACCACCACCATATTTTACTGTTGGAATAATGTTCATTCATTTTCTAGAGAAAACCCACGCATGCACTGGGAGAACATACAAACTCCACACAGATATGGCTGAGGGTGGAATTGAACTCGGGTCTCCTAGCTGTGACGCCTGCACGCTAATCACTCAGCCCGATTGTAAACATTTATTTATTCATTTTGTACCGCTTATCCTCACAAGGGTTAAAGGCGTGCTGGAGCCTATCCCAGCTGTCTTCAAGCGAGAGGCGGGGTACACCCTGGACTGGTGGCCAGCCAATCACAGGGCACATATAGACAAACAACCATTCACACTCACATTCATACCTATGGACAATTTGGAGTCGCTAATTAACCTAGCATGTTTTTGGAATGTGGGAGGAACATGCAAAATCCACACAGAGATGACCGAGGGTGGAATTGAACTCGGGTTTCCTAGTTGTGAGTCCTCCGTGCAGCCACGATAATAAACATGAATATTTCAAATAGTTTTTGCCGATGTAAACGAATCCATCCGTCCATTTTTCTATGTCACATATATGCTGGAGCCTATCCCAGCTGTCTTTTGGAGTCGCTAATTAACCTAGCATGTTTTTGGAATGTGGGAGGAAACGGGGAATGACGAGGAGAACATGCAAACTCCACACAGAGATGGCTGAGGGTGGAATTGAAGCTGTGAGGCCTGAGTGCTAACCACTCATCCGCCGTGCAACCGAATTTGAAAAATGTTTCCTTTCCTTTTCCTGCCGGGTATCAACCCTGAATGATTGACATTTTGTGCTTTTCAGCTGTGGTTGACAGAGGACTGCTGGCTTCAGGCAAGGCTGTACTTGGGCTTGGAGCATCCACCCGACCAGCAGGACACCGACTCTCTGAGCTTCAGCATTCTCATCAGCCACGGACGGAGCCACACCTTCAGAGTGGAGCTGTCCTCCGACTTGTCTGTGTGGGAGAAGTCCTTCCAAAGAGCTGTCTTCTTGGAAGTACAGCGGATGAGGGTGAGGGTTTTTACTCCTGTCTCAAATCGGAACTGTCGGTGCTAAAACGGTACCCGGTAGTGGTGTGTCGGTCATGAACGAACGGGTTAAGAGAACTAGTTCTTTTTTGTGAAAGCAATGAACGAGGTCACCGACCCTAAAATACCCGTTCAGTCTGTTCAGTTGCAAATGCTTTTTTTTTGATTGGCTGGAGAGTCAGTTCACCGTTCCTTTTACGGGGCGGGACTATCTGCGTGCTTACCGGTCTTATCCTATCGGCGCACAACCCGGTCAATCCCGGTCCGAAGTCTCGGTCCTTTTCGGTCTTTCCAGTCAGAAAGAGATATTGACCCGGTCGGTCCTTCTGACTGAAAGACCGAGACCGAGAAATTGACCCGGTATTTCAGTAAGCTAACCCCACCCACCCACAGAGCGAGGCGCTACGGTAGGATAAGACAGGTAATAGCGGTGTGTCAGTCAATTTGACAGACACTCGTCAGCCGTTCATTCATGACTGACACATCACTGTTTTTATTATTGTTTTTGATACACCTCGAGATCGTAAAAAACATTAAAAACCTTATATTTTTTGTTATTCCTACTATGATTTTATATTACAACGACTGCAGCGTGATCACAGGCTAACGACCAATTGACCGAAATGACCGGAATTCACGAAACCAACGGATCTTTTTACTGAATGATTCGATTCACTGAAATGAACGGTTTTGCCCACCACTAGTACCCGGTATCAAGGTTTCACTTTAAGAAACAGTACCAGTATAAGGTATTCACAAAGTACACAGAAGTTCTACATGTGGTAGTTTTAGTCTCTTTAGCCCAGGGGTCACTGACGCTGTGCCCAAGTGGACCACTTAAGGCGCCCGTGAGGCATCTTCTAAAAAATAGCACTGGTCACAAATTATTATTGTTATTTTGTGCTTTAAATTTTGAATCAGGGCGGCACGGTGGTCGAGTGTTTAGTGCGCAGACCTCACAGCTAGGAGACCAGGGTTCAATTCCATCCTCGGCCATCTCTGTGTGGAGTTTGCCTCAAACTAGTGGCCCGCGGGCTGCGTGCATTCCTGAACTGTATGAGAAGTGCTCTACAAATAAAGTTTGATTGATTGATGGGGCTTTAAAAATGTAAATCTCCAACAAAATGGCGGGATATTTTGAGCAAGTGTTCGGAATATTATTTACTTTATCTTCCATATTGTGCCTGATTTTTGGGGTGACTCCATTCTAGTGTTATCCTTTTCAATTTTGGTGCCATAAGCACACGTCCAGTCTTTTAGTTAGTGGTTCTTTTAGACGCCAGATTGTTCCTGTGCTTCCATGTTCCACGGAACGCTGTTAAATGGCTGGGATCTGCACTTCAGAAGGCAGCGGATGTGGCTGGAGGGGACCCAGCAGAGGCTGGCAAACCTGCTTTTCATTAACCAAGCTTTAACCAAGGTGCTTTTTGTTGTTTTGCCTTTTGCGGCACGGCGGTCTAGTGGTTAGCGCGCAGACCTCACAGCTAAGAGACCCCGAGTTCAATTCCACCCTCGGCTATCTCTGTGTGGAGTTTGCACGTTCCATCCCGTGCATGCGTGGGTTTTCTCCGGGTACTCCGGTTTCCTCCCACATTCAAAAAAAAAACATGCTAGGTTAATTAGCGACTCCAAATTGTCCATAGGTATGAATGTGAGTGTGAATGGTTGTTTGTCTATATGTATATCTCTCTGACTTTCAAATATGTGAGCACATAAATGAATGTTTCTTGTTAAAAAATATGTTTTTGTTACCATTATTGTGGAAAATAATTAACATTGATACGTATGTGAGTTGGTGACCCCTGCTTTTAGGCTTACTGTGAAATTTATCACAAGCCAATTGTCGAGTATCATTGCATGTACTGCATATTAATACGTTAACACAAATCGTGATAAATGACCTTGGAAGGAATATCAGCGTGATTAGCTTCCATGTGCTGCTTGCTGGAGATTGCAGCCACGTTTAGCGCCGTCTTCTCTGTACAATGAATTCTGATTTTCTTTCACATGGATCATATTTCAAGTGTATCCACAAATCAGTGCTCGGCGTGTTGTTTCCCACCAAAAGTGCCCCCCCTCTCCCCCCCCCCTCACCGTTTCCCACGTCATCGGCGTATTGAGCAAGGAAAAATACTCATGTTAAGTTAGGGTACATTGCTCCATTTTACTTTTGGAATAACTGAAATATAGATAAAAATAGTTTTTTTTTTCGTCATGAAAAATAGCTTGTTATATAAAATGCGCTAATATCTGTATACAATAAAAGTTACCAAAAACACCGTTAGCTGTACTTTATAGGAAAACTGCACCTTTGTGGATTCTGCTGACAAAAAAAAAGCCAATATCAGACGTCCCTAATTAATGACCGATATCGGGCTAGGATTGACATGTTGAATTGTTACGTTGTAAACACGGAATGTACACCAATGTCACCTTGAATGCATCACTTTACCATTTACTATTATTGTAGCTTTTAGAGCCAGGCAGTAGATTAAGTGACATTAACACAAAAAGCCTTTTTTTTTATTATATGCACAACATTGAAATAGATGCCTGCGGATTTATAATGCGATAACTTAAGCATGGATGCTGCATACACACAAACTAAAGGAAACTAAAAACAAAATAAAGCCATTAAAGATGCTAAAATGTCGGTCAAAACATTGACATCTTAGCTTTGGTAAGTTAAGCTACTATGCCGCATGAATTAAGTTTGTGGAGGGGGGGTGGTCGAGTGGTTAGCGCGCAGACCTCACAGCTAGGAGACCAGGGTTCAATTCCACCCTCGGTCATCTCAGTGTGGAGTTTGCATGTTTTCTCCCACATTCCAAAAACATGCTAGGTTAATTAGCGACTCCAAATTGTCCATAGGTATGAATGTGAGTGTGAATGGTTGTTTGTCTATATGTGCCCTGTGATTGGCTGGCCACCAGTCCAGGGTATACTCTTGCCTGAAGACAGCTGGGATAGGCTCCAGCATACCCTTGTGACCCTAGTGAAGATAGGTGTCATCGAAAATTATTGACTGTGTATATTTGTGAATATAATGTAAAAAAATACCAGCTGCACGGTGGTCAAGTGGTTAGCAGACCTCACAGCTAGGAGACCCGTGTTCAATTCCACCCTCGGCCATCTCTGTGTGGAGTTTTCTACGGTTTCCTCCCACATTCCAAAAACATGCTAGGTTAATTAGCGACTCCAAATTGTCCATAGGTATGAATGTGAGTGTGAATGGTTGTTTGTCTATATGTGCCCTGTGATTGGCTGGCCACCAGTCCAGGGTGTACCCCGCCTCTCGCCCCAAGACAGCTGGGATAGGCTCCAGCATACCCTTGTGACCCTAGTAAAGATAGGTGTCATCGAAAATGGTGAATATATGTAAAAAAAATACCAGCTGCACGGCGATCGAGTGGTTAGCAGGCCTCACAGCTAGAAGACCCGTGTTCAATTCCACCCTCGGCCATCTCTGTGTGGAGTTTGCATGTTCTCCCCGTGCATGCGTGGGTTTTCTCCGGGTACTCCGGTTTCCTCCCACATTCCAAAAACATGCTAGGTTAATTAGCCACTCCAAATTGTCCATAGGTATGAATGTGAGTGTGAATGGTTGTTTGTCTACGTATATGTGCCCTGTGATTGGCTGGCCACCAGTCCAGGGTGTACCCTGCCTCTTGCCTGAAGACAGCTGGGATCGGCTCCAGCACCCCCGCGACCCTCGTGAGGAAAAGTGGTAGAAAATGAATGAAAATGAAAAAAACAGGGGTCAGCAACCCACGGCTCCATAGCCGCATGTGGCTCTTCAGCCTCTTTGTTGTGGTTCCCTTTGCAATGCTCAAGCGGGGGTCTAACGCTCAGGTTGTGTCAATCTGACACGGTCATGATAGCGGTATATTAGTGAAATGGTGCATTCAGGGCTATTAGGTAACTCTTTAGCAGCTTCACTTAACTCACTTGCACACAAACACACATTGTTTTACAAAATGGCTGTACTCGCGTCAAGAACCCCCACACCGCCATGTCTTGTCGCGTCCAATGTCATTTTCACTGCACGCAAAAATGACTCGGGAACTGTCGGAAAAACACTCTTGAGTATTTTCCCAGTATTCCGACTAAGTGTGTGATATTAACACTGGAATGAACTTGTATGGGACAGAAAGACTCTAGTGGGATAAAGCCTTCATAGTTATGTGCTGTGAAGAAAAACAGAATACTTAAAACTTCTAAAAAGGGATTTCATCTTCTATTCTTCATTGTATTATATTATTCCGACTCGTTTTATCCCACTCCAAGAAACTTGAAAACTGTTCTAAAAGTTTGCATATATTTATGAGTGTACTGCATGTCATTTGGGATTTGCTGTGAAGCTGATAATGAATTTGTGAGGAAGAAGACTGTGGGGGGGTCAGTATTAGTGTCTTTGTTCATGCTTGAGTAATACACAAGCCTCCAGCTAGGTGGCAGCAATGCTCCTAATAATCAATAGGCTACTGTTCGACCGAGTAGAAGTACACAGGAACACTACATAGATATACACTTCTGGTGTACATTTTAAAACCATTTACATTTTGCGCTGTTTGGTCTTAAGGAGGTTCAGAAATGGGAATGAGTCAAGATTGTCTGCCATATTTGATGTGGCAGATCTGCACCGTAAACTAATGCAAGGAATTGGACCAAAGAGTCAACATCAACAGTATTATGTGGAGGACTTCATAATATTAGTCAGTTTCATTGGTAAAATAATATTTGAATGGCTAAACACGATCAAAAGTCACACTAAGTAAGTTAAGTTGGTCCGATCCTGTTTTCTCTCCTGCCACATCCAATATGGCGGCAATGTTGACGAATGATTCAGTGCTCAATGTGGTGTTGTACAATTGTACGGAGCAGTAATGGACATTTTGGCTCATCTCCCTAAAAAAAGAGCCATTTCTTTATGCCAGGGGTGGGCAAACTGTGGCCCGGGGGCCACATCTGGCACCGCCAAGTGTTTGATTACGGCCCGCTCGTTGTTTTCCAAAGTATTTCATTGAAATTTAACATACAACCTGGCATCATGGCTTGAGCCAACCTTTTGACGGTTTAAGTAGCTGTTTTATCAATTTGGTTATTTGGTATATGGTCTGCTGTTTACAAAGTGCTCCTGAAAAAAAGGGACACAAGCACTTTTACAGATAGAATAATTCTAGGTGGACTGTTAGGTGTAAAATATATAGTCTAGCCCCTTGTCAATTTTGTTAAATCAATGCGGTTTTCAAAACTTTTGGAAAAATTTTGACTGAAAAATTTAGAAAAAAAATTTTGACTGAAAAATTTAGAAAAAAAAAATGACTTGAAAATTTGTCAATTTTGTTAAATCAATGCGGCCTGCGAGTCAAACCTTTTGAAAAAAAATTTGACAGAAAAAATTTGAAAAAAAATTTGGACTGAAAATTTTTTTTTTTAATTTTGACTCGAAAATTTGAAATTTGAAAAAAAGGGACACAAGCACTTTTACAGATACAATAATTCTAGGTGGACTGTTAGGTGTAAAATATATAGTCTTAGCCCCTTGTCAATTTTGTTAAATCAATGTGGCCCGCGAGTCAAACATTTTGAAAAACGTTTTGACTGAAAAATTTTGAAAAAAATTTTGACTTGGAAATTTGAAATTTTGTGAATCAAAAACAGTTTTGCTTCACAAATGGACGAGGCCACTGACAGCAATAGGGACCGTTAATTCCATACTATGTCCGCATTCTATATATACGTATACTATATGTCCGTTTTACCGTCGGTTGTCGGGGTCAATGTTGAAGAACAACAGCTTGATGACCTGTCAAGCTTCGGGATTCTTACCTGAATGAGCACACTGACGTAAGCGCCCGAACTGGGTCCGTGTTTGCAGTGATGGGGAACATGGCGTTGACAAGGAACCAAATGTGAAGTGGATGGACCCACTGTGTCAAATACACGGGGAAGCTCTTGCATCAGTTACAGATTGGAAGTGAATTGATTGATGAAACAGATAACAGATTGCTGAAAGTGCCCTACCTCAGTGGTGTATTTGGAAAGCTCAATGAGCAAGATCCATATCTTTAATCCCGAATCGGTCGCCTTCCGGACCTCACAGACGGACTCAGCACTTGTAAATGCGGAGTCAAGCGACCTGATCGGAGAAATACATCAGTTAGTTTGCTGGACTTAATGACCGTGATGTGGCAACGGCGATTCCAAGCCTGAAGCAGCACTTCTCATCACTAAATGGATTCTTCGTATCTTACTTTTGGGGTGACAGCTCCCGGTATGACTGGCTGAGGGATCCATACAGGGTGACAGCTCCGGGAAGAACAGGACCATCTGATTGACATGTCTTCTGAGGTTTACGTCGCAGTCACTTAGTGAGGAAAAGGGAGTATCCAATCATTTGGAACATCCTGCCTCTGTGAGATGACCTTTCCTACCGTGGCAAACAAAGCGCATATCCCAGGTTAACATTTAGTAAGAGTTCATTCATTCATTCATTCATTCATTCAGTCTTTGGGTGAATCACAGGGCACATATAGACAAACAACCATTCACACTCACATTCATACCTATGGACAATTTGGAGTCGCTAATTAACCTAGCATGTTTTTGGAATGTGGGAGGAAACCGGAGTACCCGGAGAAAACAGGGACAACATGCAAACTCCACACAGGGAATCGAACCCAGGTCTTCCTGATCTCCTCATCAAAGGACCCACCTAAACATTTGAGAATCGTTATTTTCATTTTGACGCAGAAGATAAGCTCTCATTGCTCTTTAATGGCCTTATTTCATGTCTTCATGCCGCACACCATGCACACTCACACAATTGGAGAAGATCATTTCAATGGCACCCATTCATCTATCCATGTATTTTCTATGCTGTCCACCGTCACTTTGGTCAAGGGTATGCTGGAGCCTATCCCAGCTGTCTTTGGTCGCCAGCCAATCGTAGTCATTCATTCATTCATTTTCTACAGCTTATCCTCACAAGGGTTGTGGGGGTGCTGGAGCCTATCCCAGCAGCCAACCACAGGGCACATATACTAGACAAACAACCATTCACACTCACATTCATACCTATGGACAATTTGGAGTCGCTAATTAACCTAGCATGTTTTTGGAATGTGGGAGGAAACCGGATTCGAGTCGGAATCGAACTTGGGTCTCCTAGCTGTGAGGCCAACGGACTCATCTCCCTCACAAATATTTGCACAATGTCTCTTGGAGATTTACTGTGCAGAGTGATGGCTAATTGTATGAAACCCACCGGGGAACTCTTTCACCAGGTTGGTTGCACGACGGTTGAGTGGTTAGCGTGCAGGCCTCATCGCTTAGAACCTACTTAAGTCTCAACAGGGCAAATTTTAAATTATTTAATTTTTCAACTGCTCTTGAAAATTTTGATCCGGAGTATTAACATACTGTAGAAAATCTTGGAATTCTGCCCATGGAATATGTATTTACCCCTTTTAGTTGGTGTTTGTTTGTGTTATTATGCAAAAAGTACCCCACCACTTCCCGTAAGACTTTCTGGGTTTTCCAAATGTTTTTCAAATTGTTAACATTTAGGCTATTTTGCACTCTTTTTTTTTTGGTCCTATTCAGATGTCGAGTCTAACCATTGCAACGGAACGGTTTATTTTATTTCCCTGACTGACTCATATTATTTTTAATCATCAGACTAAAAGCTACATGTGCAGCAACCATGGGACGACACTGTGCTTCACCATCGACTTTGATTCAGGCTTCACTTGCTCGGATGGATCCTCAAATGTAAGTATGGATTTATTCCGGCTTCCGTTTTCTGTTTTTTAACACAAACATAGTTTTGATGTGTCGTTTGGAAAAGCATCTGCCACCGTCCGGATTCACTTAAAGCTAATATCAGATTATCAAAACAATTTAAACATCAGTCAATGGCATCACTACTTAACACAAAATGCAGTTTTTCAATGAAACTTGTTATTGAGGGAGAAAAAAATCCCAAACCTACATGACACTATGTAAAAAAAAAAAATATTGTAGGCCATTAATAAACATTTAAGTGTACAAAATAATAAATCAGGAAGGAGGCCAAACCACTGTATAATCCCACCCTGGCATTTATATTTCTGTTGCTGAAATACAGAAAAAATAGACATATTTCAGACATGGCTGCAAATGGTGACTGATTGGGATTAATCACCATTTAAAAATGGTGATTAATCTGATAAAAATGTTTAATCAGTAGACAACCCCATATAGAATAATTAGTTGGGATATCCGATTTTGGCTTTTGTGCTGCAAACCGATATGCTGATATCTCAATTTCTGATCCTGATATCAACCGATACCGATACCAATATGTGTAACATGATATATCTCCTTTGGTGGAATGAACACATATGTTTTATATACAGGATTTTTTAAATATGGATTTTCATGATTGGGGGAAAAAAAATCTGATACCGATATCAACCGATACCAATATGTGTAACATGACATACATATGTCCTGCGGTGGAATAAACATATGTGTTGTATACAGCATTTTTAAAATATCGGTCCACGATCGGGAAAAAAATAATCTGATATCGATATCAATCGATGCCGATACCAATATGTGTAACATGATATATCTCCTGTGATGGAATGAACACGTGTTGTATAAAGTATTTTTTTAAAATATGGATTTTCATGATGGGGGGGAAAAATCTGATACCGATATCAATCGATACCAATACCAATATGTGTAACATGATATATCTCCTATGATGGAATGAACACATATGTGTTGTATAAAGTATTTTTTTAAATATGGATTTTCATGATGGGGGGAAAAAAATCTGATACCGATATCAATCGATACTGATACCAATATGTGTAACATGATATATCTCCTGTGATGGAATGAACACATATGTGTTGTATACTGCATTTTTTAAAATATCGGTCCATGATTGGAAAAAAATTCTGATATCGATTTCAACTGATACCAATATGTGTAACATGACATACTATCTCCTGTGGTGGAATGAACAAATATGTGTTGTATACAGCATTTTTAAAATATCGGTCCACGATCGGGAAAAAAATAATCTGATATCGATATCGATCGATACCGATACCAATATGTGTAACATGATATATCGCCTGTGATGGAATGAACACATATGTGTTGTATACAGCATTTTAGTATCGGTTTTCATGATCGGGAAAAAAATCTGATACCAATATCGATCGATACCAATACCAATATGTGTAACATGATATATCTCCTATGATGGAATGAACACATATGTGTTGTATACAGCATTTTTTTAAATATGGATTTTCATGATTGGGGGGAAAAAAATCTGATACCGATATCAATCGATACCGATACCAATATGTGTAACATGATATATCTCCTGTGATGGAATGAACACATGTGTTGTATACAGCATTTTTTTTTGGATTTTCATGATTGGGGGAAAAAAATCTGATACCGATATCAATCGATACCGATACCAATATGTGTAACATGATATATCTCCTGTGATGGAATGAACACATATGTGTTGTATACAGCATTTTAGTATCGGTTTTCATGATCGGGAAAAAAAAATCTGATACCGATATCGATCGATACCGATACCAATATGTGTAACATGATATATCGCCTGTGATGGAATGAACACATATGTGTTGTATACAGCATTTTAGTATCGGTTTTCATGATCGGGAAAAAAATCTGATACCAATATCGATCGATACCAATATGTGTAACATGATATATCTCCTATGATGGAATGAACACATATGTGTTGTATACAGCATTTTTTTAAATATGGATTTTCATGATTGGGGTGAAAAAAATCTGATACCGATATCAACCGATATCAATATGTGTAACATGACATATGTCCTGCGGTGGAATAAACACATATGTGTTGTATATAGCATTTTTTAATATCGGTCCATGATTGGGAAAAAATCTGATACCGATATCAATCGATACCGATACCAATATGTGTAACATGATATATCTCCTGTGATGGAATGAACACATGTGTTGTATACAGCATTTTTTTTAAATATGGATTTTCATGATTGGGGGGGGGAAATCTGATACCGATATCGATCCATACCAATACCAATATGTGTAACATGATATATCTCCTGTGATGGAATGAACACATATGTGTTGTATACAGCATTTTAGTATCGGTTTTCATGATCGGGAAAAAAATCTGATACCGATATCGATCGATACCAATACCAATATGTGTAACATGATATATCTCCTATGATGGAATGAACACATATGTGTTGTATACAGCATTTTTTGAAATATGGATTTTCATGATTGGGGTGAAAAAAATCTGATACCGATATCAACCGATATCGCATTTTTATGTTGATATCGGGCAGATAATTATCAGACATCTCTAATAATTGGGAATGAAAGGTTAATAGTTAACATAGAAACATAGTTTTTTGTTGAGTGAGTACAGACTGTGTAATACTGTGTAATACTTGAAGTAGTAAGTAGTATACACACAGATATCATTGTATGTATGGTTCATATGTTTCAGGACTCTTCTTCCTTCTACTTTGTAAACATCAGCTCCTTGTTTTGTTTTTGAAATGGCTCGTTTTAGTTCATTATTTGAGTTCTTTGCTCAATCCATTCCATAATTTGATTCCAGATACTGAAGGTTTTTTTTTTAAGTGTTTGGTGAAGTTAAATTTCCCCAAGGTCATTCTGCTTCTTCCCTTGTTTAGCGGAATTATGTAACTTTTTTGGGTAGCACGTTATTGTTTTCTTTAGCTGTTTGAATGTTGACCACATCCGCAAATGTGAATAATTGTGATTTTTAAGAAGAAAGAGTTGGTGTGTTCCGTGTTTTCGTTATTGTGTGGTTCTCTCGCAGATGCTACTGTGGCGATATAAGTTCTCTCAACTTAAAGGCTCCTCTGATGATGGCAAAACCAGGGTAAAACTTCTTTTCAAGAATGCAGAAAGCAAGCAAATAGACATGAAGGTATCAGCATGATTTCCATACGTGTGCATGGATTCTAACCTTTAGTCGCTCTGAATCATCTGCGTCTATTCCAGCTTAAATTCGGAGGTCAAATCGATTTTGTGTAGCAACTGACGGTGCTTTTGTCCTTGACTTGTTTACAGGAACTAGAGTTTGTTCATCTAACCGCAGTCCTCCACTGTATACATGCTTTCATTGCTTCAAAAGTGGCCTCCATGGACCCTGTCTTTCTGTGCTCTCACCGCTTGTGTGGGAATTAAACCAACACACACGTACGTACGTGGACGTTTGCAGGAAATAAGCTGGATTTTATTAACCAATTTCTAATGGGAGGAAAATATTTTGTCATGTAATTTAGTTTTTTTTTTTTTTGTTATTGTGGTTTTATCTTCTAAAGACTCCTAATTAATCTTTTAATTAATCTGAATTAATCTTATCAATTGAACTTATGTATTTGCTGATTTGTAACAAGCCTATTCCAATGCAGTTTCAAATATTTTTTTTAATGTTATGTGTCTTTTATTGTGTATTGCAATAAATTCCTCATGAAATAGACTATTGTTTTCGTCCATTGAATTTTATTTTTTTTAATTTCATTTTTCTTAAAAAAAAATAAATTTCCTGATCAAATATAGGACCAAAGATGAAGCTGCCAAAAAGGGACCTATACAGTAAACCTCGGATATATCGGATTCAATTGTTCCCACTGGTTTTGTCCGATATAAGCGAAATCCGTTATATGCGTATACCCGAAAATGTCCATTTACGCATATATCGGAATTATATCCGGTATATGCGTAAATGGGATTTTATCCGTTATAAAAAAGGCACTTCCTTGACTATGTTTCCAATGTACCTGGACGCGCAGGCAACGCTGCAAACGCTGCAAATGACGTCGTATAGCGGCCTGTCACGATTCGGCGAATCGGAGCGCCACGATGCGGCGATATATCCGATATATGCGAGGGAAATTTAACGTAAATGCATTGGAACGGGACTGGAGATTTTGTCCGAAATAGGCGAAATCCGTTATAAAAAAATCCGATATATGCAATGAATTTTTATTGGAAATGCATTACAGAAAAATCGCTTCTTTTTTATCTGTCCGTTGTGAGCGAATTTCCGATATATCCGAATCCGATATATCCGAGGTTTACTGTATTATGCTTTTTCCACTTTTCTGACCTTAGAATGTTGAGTTATCGTGTTAAATGATGCCAACGTTTCAGATAATGAGGTTTCTACATTTGGAAGTGAGCCCTGAAAAAAGTTTGGGATGGCTCAAAACGCTCAGTTTCAGAAGGCGTGGTAAAACTGTCCCTTTGTGATGTCACAGAGGGGCGGACGTCCTTATATGGTATAGTTAGGAAGCACTTCGGGTATGCCCCCCCTGGAAAACGGGTCGTGGGTGGAATAAATTAAAACAGACCGTTTTGTCAGGAAGCGCAAATCAAAGAAAAATACAGCTGAATAGGTGCAGATTCTGGAAAATCTAAAAATGTTATTGTATGTAGCTGCTCTATAGGAGTCCACAACTCAATACAAAGGGTTGAAAATGAGTATAATAGGTCCCTTTTAATGAGCAAGCCCTGCCTATTCCCTTGAATTTCAGTATAAAAAATATTTCGTTGTTGTCATTTTTACCATCATTTTTCTTATCAGTACCTGCCAATCACTCATTTTCCCCTCGTACACTGGACGGTAGAGATGTGCAAGTCATGAACGAGTCGTTCATTTTTAAATAGTCACCTCATTGGTCTGTTGATACCCCAGCTACAGGGAGGGTCACATCATTTGGTTTTTCCCAGTCTTGGCAAGATTTAACACCTGACACTTGGGATTGCGGTTTTCGAGACGCCTACTCAGAAGGAATTTTGTTGATGTCGCCGGAAGGCTAAAAGATCTCCAACGAGCGCTATTGCATTCGCCACCTGAATTGTACCTTTTCAGTGGAAGTCAGACACGGCCCCATCGTTCATGCAGTGGTCAAACACAATCACATGATACAGCCGATGAACCGTGAACGTTTAGTAACGTAAAACGTGAGGTGAGGACCGAGACGACGCCGTCATGGCGTCACATTTGCTGCAAGTCAAGTGTGAATGTCAAGTACGCTGAGTGGGCTGTGACGGTTTCGAGTGACTTCACTGGAGCCTGAGTGTCCAGGGAAACTTCAAGAGTTTGTTTTACGCACACGGAAAATGGCTACATGAGGCGTGGCCTGGTACGGTTCTCATTCATGTTCCTTCTTGGCGACCCAGACCCGGATAAGCGGAGGAAAATGGAATGGAATGGAATGTCCTGAGTTTAATTATAAAATATTACGGTGGTCGAGTGGCTTGCGCGCAGACCTCACAGCTAGGAGACCAGGGTTCAATTCCACCCTCGGCCATCTCTGTGTGGAGTTTGTATATTTTCTCCGGTTTTCTCCGGGTACTCCAGTTTCCTCCCACATTCCAAAAACATGCTAGGTTAATTAGCGACTCCAAATTGTCCATAGGTATGAATGTGAGTGTGAATGGTTGTTTGTCTATATGTGCCCTGTGATTGGCTGGCCAACAGTCCAGCGTGGACCCCGCCTCTCGCCCCAAGAAGACAGCTGGGATAGGCTCCAGCACCCCCCTGCGTCCCTTGTGAGGAAAAGCGGTAAAAAATGAATGAATGAATGAATGAGTTTGTAAAATAAATTACCCGCAAAAAATGCGACTTATGCATGTTTTTTTCTACCTAATTATGCATTTTTGTGCGACTTATACTCCGGAGCGACTTATAGTCCAGAAAATACGGTATATAAGACCCCACCCTCGTTTGCGTGGGTTTTCTCCGGGTACTCCGGTTTCCTCCCACATTCCAAAAAACATGCTAGGTTAATTAGCCACTCCAAATTGTCCATAGGTATGAATGTGAGTGTGAATGGTTGTTTGTCTATATGTGCCCTGTGATTGGCTGGCCACCAGTCCAGGGTGTACCCCGCCTCTCGCCCCAAGAAGACAGCTGGGATAGGCTCTGGCGACCCTCGTGAGGATAAGCGGTAGAAAATGAATGAATGATTTCATTTCATTGAGTGATGTTGATGTTTACGTTTTACTGGGCATGCCCCATTGATTATTCTGCTTGATTATAGCGGCGCATGTAGACAAGAGATTGGAATATTCCTTTCCATGTATACTATTGTTTTTGGAAAGATTCCATTCAGAAAGAGGAAAAACTCCTCATGTAAACGTGGCTATTGACATATGAAACACTCCAAGGCAGACAACAATTTAACATTTAATCCAAAAATGCTATTTGGATTGTCGAAATAGGACAGCCATTTACAGTTCTTAGAAATCCGGCATCAAAAGTAGGCTAGAAAAGAATAGAGGCACGGGGAAATAAATTGCTTATTACGGCTCTGCAATTTTTTTTTTTTTCTGTCTGGGTCCTTGAAGTCAAAAGCCTCCAACATGAATGTTCAAACATGACTTGAAGGCTTCTGACAATACTTTAACAAGAATTTATGCACCATTTTCATTGAAGTCATTACTACAGAATGATACAGTAGGTATAATAATGGCTCTAATATCCATCCATCATCTTCGGCTGATCCGAGATCAGGTAAGGGAAGCCCAGACTACTTCAATCCACCTCAAATGGCTCCTGTATTTCTCTTTCTGTTTGTGATTTACTATGTTCATAGTATTTTTATTTTTTTTTTTCATTTTTTCATGCGAGATTAACACACAAGTTTGACCCTCGGCCGCCACCGTAGTTTGGTTGAAGCACAGTAACTCTGTAGCTACAAGCTAGAACAAATATTGATGGGAAATGGATAGTAAAATAGTATTTAGATATATAGATAAATAGTATTTAGATTGGTAAAGTTATCTTCAAAGCCATGGTAAATGGCTCTTGTAGTGATAACCAAAGTTATTTGTATCTACTGTCGCTGTGTTTGACTTATCACGGATTACATGGCCTGCCAGAGACCGGAGCGGTGCAGGTATTGTTTTTTATTGTCATATAAGTGCTAACTTGGCATAAAAGTGGCCAAACTAACCAATGTTTTTCACATTTTTACATCTATCTGATGATTTTTGTATTGAACTGCTAGCTAAACTGCACTTCCGGCTGCTATTGACGGGCTGTGAATGAGATGACAGTGGCTAACTCCAGTGTTTTAGCTAGCATTAGCGATTTAGCATCGAACTACCACAATGATGAACATTAGCACTAAAAGTCATCAAATCTTACCTTAATGTATTCCCACATAGTATCAGCATTCGGGAGCAAGTATAAAGTGAAAGAAAAAGGGGCGAAATACATCCAAAAACATCCTAAAATACATCCATACAGCCCTCTTTGCATTGGAGACCGGTACGTCGGTGCGTTCAGTGACCGTCGAAAAAGTAGGACAAATCGGAAATCACATTAAACATTAAAAAACTATGGAAATCGTTAGAGTATTGGAATTAAATAATATTTACTGTAATATAATATTTAATTTCTATGTATTTCGATATGTTTTAAAAGAGAAATGAAATGACATTAGGTTTGCTTGTGTTACTATGATGATTATTATTATGGTGTGACTGGCAAGAGATAAATTAAACTTGCAATAAAAGCCTGTTGTTCCGGCGTTCAAGTCTGGTGCTTGTCTCACCATGACGGACATGACTTGCATTTGTGTGGGACTACTGTACTGTTTTCCGATAACATGTTTTGATGCTAATATTAATTACATTCTCCCACTGATTCCTGATGCTAACTGCCTTTCTCGTTGTTCCTCTTGTAAGTATCAATCTGTAAGTTTCGGTGAGTTTTTTTTCACTGTGCCTCATTAATTCCCAGCAGCTTTTATTGTTCCAATCTACTGTAATTACCTGATTTGTTGTGTGTTTGCCTCCAGGCTGGATTCTGCATGAGCTGTGAGTTCAAGACGGTTGCTGTCAATTCCGCCTCTCTTTCCGCTTCCCTGGGTCCAATTTTAGACTGTACTCAACGTTACACCGACATCATTAATACAATTATTCTTCGGTTTGTCCTCTAAAACATGGCACTGGTAGCAATTAAGAGTGGAGCGGAAGTCAATACAAAAGTACACCTCCAGATGTTACAATACCATGGACAGGAAAGTGGTCACAGTAAACGGTCCATGCATCCTTCACCGGCATTTTCTAAATATTTCATGACGTCATTTGGTGTCCTCATTTTTTTTAACTTTGAAGGACATAAACATTTATTTAGTCTTTCCAAAGGAGAGACACCTTAAAATACCTGCAAAAAATGGCACTTATACTCCAGTGCGACTTATGTATGTTTTTTTCTACCTAATTATGCATTTTTGGCGTTGTGCAACTTATACTCCAGTGCGACTTATGTATGTTTTTTTTCTACCTAATTAGGCATTTTTGGCCTTGTGTGACTTATACTCCAGTGCGACTTATGTATGTTTTTTTTCTACCTAATTATGCATTTTTGGCATTGTGCGACTTATACTCCAGTGCGACTTATGTATGTTTTTTTCTACCTAATTAGGCATTTTTGGCCTTGTACGACTTATACTCCAGTGTGACTTATGTATGTTTTTTTTCTACCTAATTAGGCATTTTTGGCCTTGTACGACTTATACTCCAGTGCGACTTATGTATGTTTTTTTTCTACCTAATTATGCATTTTTGGCCTTGTGCGACTTATACTACAGTGCGACTTATGTATGTTTTTTTTCTACCTAATTAGGCATTTTTGGCCTTGTGCGACTTATGCATGTTTTATTTCCTACCTAATTATGCATTTTTGGCCTTGTGCGACTTATACTCCAGTGCGACTTATGTATGTTTTTTTTCTACCTAATTACGCATTTTTGACCTTGTACGACTTATACTCCGGAGTGACTTATAGTCCAGAAAATACGGTATATCCTGTGGTAGAATGAACACATACATATCCGATACCGATATCAACCAATATCGCATTTTTATACTGGTATCAGACATCCCTAAAAATAACACCGTAGATTTGAATGAATGGAATATTCTTATTATAATCACCCAAAAATGATCCATGTTCTTAAAGCAAGTGAAAATGAGGCTCTGTAGTGTCGTTTAAGTGTTCCCTTTATTTTGGGGGTGAGTCAAGCAAGGACAAGACTGAATCTGAGTCAGTCTTGTGTGGGATTGTTGACTTTAAGTCAGACCAGTGCTTTCGTCACACATTTATGCTGAGCAAGAAGACTCCACAGCGCATTTAAGATGGTATAGTCCAAGCGTACTCGTAGTCACTGGCGACTTCAGCATACAATGGCTTCTTATGGGACGTTTAGGCTGCTTTTCTTCTGCGTGATTTCTACAAGTACCTCAACTGATGACGCCAGCCACCTCAACAGTAAGTCGTTAAGGAACGATTATTATTTATGAACTGAAATGGAAGAACGTGCCTCATTTGATCAGTCAATCACGATATAATGACTAATTACTTTTTGTTATAATTACCGTATTTTCTGCACTATAAGTCGCTCCGGAGTATAAGTCGCACAAGGCCAAAAATGCATAATTAGGTAGAAAAAAACATACATAAGTCGCACTGGAGTATAAGTCGCACAAGGCCAAAAATGCATAATTAGGTAGAAAAAAACATACATAAGTCGCACTGGAATATAAGTCGCACAAGGCCAAAAATGCATAATTAGGTAGAAAAAAAAACATACTGGAGTATAAGTGTCATTTTTTGCGGGTAATTTATTTTCCAAACTACTTGACCAAAACAGACATTACGTCATCTTGGAAGGCAAGTTCTAACATGAATAAAAGAATAGAGAACAGGCTGAATAGGTGTAAGATATGCTAACACAATGCTTATTCAGCTACACAAAAAATAAACATGAACACAAAAGGTGTCCAGTGTTTATGGAACATAAACACTTTTTTCATTTATAAGTCGCAGGAACAGCCAACCTATGAAAAAAAGTGCCACTTATAGTCCGGTAAATACGGTATGCAGATTTTTAATTTTTGTTACAGTTTTGCTTCTAGGAAGTGAACATTACATGGGCATCATTTTTCATTTTGGTTGACATTATTATGATAGGGCTGCACGGTGGATGAGTGGTTAGCGCTCAGACCTCACAGCTAGGAGACCAGGGTTCAATTCCACCCTCGGCTATGTGGAGTTTGCATGTTCTCCCCGTGCATGCGTGGGTTTTCTCCGGGTTCTCCGGTTTCCTCCCACATTCCAAAAACATGCTAGGTTAATTAGCGACTCCAAATTGTCCATAGGTATGAATGTGAGTGTGAATGGTTGTTTGTCTATATGTGCCCTGTGATTGGCTGGCCACCAGTCCAGGGTGTACCCCGCCTCTCACACCAAGACAGCCGGTGACGACCGTCGTGAGGATAAGCGGTAGAAAATGAATGAACATTATTCCAACAGTAAAATATGGTGGTGGTAGTGTGATGGTCTGGGACTGTTTTGCTGCATCAGGACCTGGAAGACTCACTGCGATAAATGGAACCATGAATTATTGTGAAACTGTTCACAAATATGGGCTGCACGGTGGACGAGTGTTCTCCCCGTGTATGTGTGAGTTTTCTTCGGGTACTCCGGTTTCCTCCCACATTCCAAAAACATGCTAGGTTAATTAGCCACTCCAAATTGTCCATAGCTATGAATGTGAGTGTGAATGGTTGTTTGTCTATATGTGCCCTGTGATTGGCTGGCCACCAGTCCAGGGTGTACCCCGCCTCTCGCCCGAAAATGAATTAATGACTTATTATGATATAATGCTAGTCTTTTGGAAAATGTATTGTGCATGCATTTGGGAGTGTTAAAGAGCTAGCATGCCTTTTATCGACCAGCTAGCAAATGTTATAAATAGTGTTTTCAGAGAACAGATGGTACAAAAAGCACGCAAAATGCACAAATAGCATTGTCCTGTTACCTACAGCCACATCCATCGGAAAACTGATTATCACATCATATCAGGAAAGTCTTCAAATCCTGGATGAAAGTGTCTTCCTGAAGAGACAAAGGTAATCAAGTTAAAATGTCATGTCTGTCACTCTTCCGACATTGGAAGACATATGTAAACAAGCACCATTTACCTTCTATTCATAGACGAAGTTCACCTTTGACCTCCGCTCACGGCTTTACATTCCGACGACAAACTGAGACGGAGACCCTGGAGATGGGACACGCTGCTGAGGTTTTTCAATCAACTCTGCAGGTCTTGAAGGAGAAAGTGAAGCAGAGGTATAAAAGGGATATTACCGCTGCAGGTAGGATATTTAATTTCACTTTTTGGATGACAAATTTTTTAAGACAAATTAATTTTTTATATTTTGATACTTGAAATGTTCCCACTTTGCTGAGCTATAAATAGATACTGAGGTTTGCACATTTGAATGTGATCCCTGTACGAAATTGGGGATGGATCTCCACGCTCGGTTTTATCGAGTTCTACTAATTTCAATGCGATCTTCTTGGACTTCCTTATTTGGGCTGAAGGTTGCCTGCAGAGTGGGCCAAAAGCGAGGACGGCCGGGGGTGCAGTAAATTAAACACACCGTTTGGGTGGGAAGCAGGAAGTCCATGAAAACTCTGCAGAAAGAGGTGCCGAACCTGGAAGATCTAGAAAGCTTTCCGTGCAGGTTATTGTGTGTAGCGCCTCTATAGGAGTCCACAACTCAATACATAATAGGTCCCCTTTAAACATTGCTATTGTCATGTGTTATGTTGTGTTATGTTGTGTTATTGTGTGTTATTGTGGTTATTGTGTGTAGCGCCTCTATAGGAGTCCACAACTCCATACATAATAGGTCCCCTTTAAACATTGCTATTGTCATGTGTTATGTTATGTTATGTTGTGTCATTGTGTGTTATTGTGGTTATTGTGTGTAGCGCCTCTATAGGAGTCCACAACTCAATACATAATAGGTCCCCTTTAAACATTGCTATTGTCATGTGTTATGTTATGTTATGTTATTGTGGTTATTGTGTGTAGCGCCTCTATAGGAGTCCACAACTCAATACATAATAGGTCCCCTTTAAACATTGCTATTGTCATGTGTTATGTTATGTTGTGTTATTGTGTGTTATTGTGTGTTATTGTGTGTTATTGTGGTTATTGTGTGTAGCGCCTCTATAGGAGTCCACAACTCAATACATAATAAGTCCCCTTTAAACATTGCTATTGTCATGTGTTATGTTATGTTGTGTTATTGTGTGTTATTGTGGTTATTGTGTGTAGCGCCTCTATAGGAGTCCTCAACTCAATACATAATAGGTCCCCTTTAAACATTGCTATTGTCATGTGTTATGTTATGTTATGTTATTGTGGTTATTGTGTGTAGCGCCTCTATAGGAGTCCACAACTCAATACATAATAGGTCCCCTTTAAACATTGCTATTGTCATGTGTTATGTTATGTTGTGTTATTGTGTGTTATTGTGTGTTATTGTGTGTTATTGTGTGTTATTGTGGTTATTGTGTGTAGCGCCTCTATAGGAGTCCACAACTCAATACATAATAGGTCCCCTTTAAACATTGCTATTGTCATGTGTTATGTTATGTTGTCTTATGTTGTGTTATTGTGTGTCATTGTGTGTTATTGTGGTTATTGTGTGTAGCGCCTCTATAGGAGTCCACAACTCAATACATAATAGGTCCCCTTTAAACATTGCTATTGTCATGTGTTATGTTATGTTATGTTATGTTGTGTTATGTTGTGTTATTGTGTGCTATTGTGGTTATTGTGTGTAGCACCTCTTTAGGAGTCTTCAACTCAATACAATAACATGTCATCTTTTCCCAACCAAAGGTTTGCTTTCGTGGGAGCATGTGGAACTTATGTTATTGTGTGTTATCTTATGTTTTATGTTATGTTATTGTTATTGTGTGTAGCGCCTCTATCGGAGTCCACAACTCAATACATAATAGGTCCCCTTTAAACATTTCTATTGTCATCTTTTTCCCAACTGAAGGTTTGCTTTCGTGGGAGCATGTGGAACTTTTTATGTTATGTTATTGTTATTGTGTATAGCGCCTCTATAGGAGTCCACAACTCAATACAATAACATCTCAATACATAATAGATCCCCTATAAACATTTCAATTGTCATCTTTTCCCAACCAAAGGTTTGCTTTCGTGGGAGCATGTGGAACTTATTGCAGAGCTATCAAGATGTCCGCCTCCAACACATCCAGGCATCTGCCAACAGAGTCACACCAGCAAGTACCGCTCCGTATCTGGCATCTGCAACAACAGGTAGCCGCCCTAAGAACGAAGCCAGGAACTGGACCCTTCCCGTAGGTCGTTCGCCGAGTTGCCTTTTATAGAAAAACAAAGTTGTTAGTGGCGGCTCTTCCCGTGGAATGAGGCCATCTTTGAGGGAGAGATGTCAGGTCGTTGTTGTAATCTGTATTTCTGCTATTTTTGCAGTGATAATTATGACAATTTCTTATAGATTTTATTCCACGTTGGTGATTTAAATTAGTATTCAGTTCAAGTTTTGATGCTCTTTTCATCACTCCTTGTGATCAATCGCTGTGAATTGATATATTGAGCATCACGCTCGTCTTTTGCCAGGTTCAATCCACTTTGGGGAGCGGCCAACATCGCCTTGCTCAGATGGCTTCCAGCTCAGTACGAAGATCAAGTACGACAACCCAAAGGCTGGAACGGAGGTCGTCTCTATAATGAATTCCAGCTTCCCACGGTAATCTGTAAAATCCAAGGGAAAAAAAACGGCAATCATGCCTTTGGTCTAAACCAGTTATTTTGACTAGTGTACCTGGAATTATCCAATATCACTTTTTATAATTAACATTTATTAATCATCATTTGCATTATGTCAATAGTATACATGGACCCAAATATTCCAATTGCATTTGCTTTATTTGCTAAAAAACGGAAAGAATTGAACAGGGATGGAATATTCCTTTAACCCAGGGGTCTCAAAGTCAATTTACTTGGGGGCCACTGGAGCTAGGGTCTGGGTGAGACTGGGTTTTCCAAAAAAAACCAAACAAACACATTATTAAAAACAGAAAAATATACAAACTTTTTCAGTGCTTTGTCATTACTTAATATAACAGTCGGATTTTACAAATAACGCTCATCACACAGCAACTTAACACCGGGAAATATACAATATTCTTTATTCATTTTCTTCCGCTTATCCTCACGAGGGTCGCGGGGGTTGCTGGAGCCTATCCCAGCAGTCGTCGGGCGTCAGGCGGGGTACACCCCGGACTGGTGGCCAGCCAATCACAGGGCACATATAGACAAACAACCATTCACACTCACATTCATACCTATGGACAATTTGGAGTCGCTAATTAACCTAGCATGTTTTTGGAATGTGGGAAGAAACCGGAGTACCCGGAGAAAACCCACGCAAATGCCACACAGAGATGGCCGAGGGTGGAATTGAACTCGGGGCTTTTAGCTGTGAGGCCTGCGTGCTAACCACTCGACCACCGTGCAGTAGAACACAATATTCTATGAAATATATTCATTCATTGATTTTCCTCACAAAGGTCGCGAGGGTGCTGGAGCCTATCCCAGCAGTCTTCGGGCGACAGGTGGGGTACACCCCCCGGACTGGTTGCCAGCCAATCACAGGGCACATATAGACAAACAACCATTCACACTCACATTCATACCTATGGACAATTTGGAGTCATGCTAATTAACCTAGCATGTTTTTGGAATGTGGGAGGAAACTGGAGTACCCTGAGAAAACCCACGCAAACGCCACACAGAGATGGCTGAGGGTGGAATTGAACTCGGGGCTCTTAGCTGTGAGGCCTGCGCGCTAACCACTTTGAATCAATCATTCATTCATTTGTTCATTTTCTATCGCTTATCCTCCCGAGTGTCGCAGGGATGCCGGAGCATCCCGAAGACAGCTGGGATAGGCTCCAGCGGAAAAGCAGTAGAAAATGAATGAATGACTTTGTGTCGCATGTCTTTGCAGGTAAAAGTGCTCTACAAATAAAGTTGATTTGATTTGTTTTGAACAGTCATGGGAGGTCAGCAAGAAGATAATAAAGAGCACGTTGACGGCGAAAGACGACGCCTACTCTCACATGCTGGTGGAGTGGGGCCAGTATATCGACCATGACGTAACGTTCACCCCTCAGAGCCCCGGGAAAGTAACGTTTTCACCTCAAGATGACTGCCTGAGCACCTGTACGAATGTGCATCCTTGCTTTCCCATCCAGGTAACATTCATCCTCTCCATTATCTCTTTCAACTGTCAACTTGATATCATATATGTTTTTTTTTTCTTGTTGACTGATATTACTTTGTAGTCTAAAAATAGCATGTAGACCTGCTTATGTATGTTCTCTGTAGGGCAGGGGTCTCAAACTCAATTTACCTGGGGGCCACTGGAGCTCGGGTCTGGGCAAGGCAGGTTTTCAAAAAAAAAAAAACACATTTATTAAAAACAAAAATAACAAACAAAATAAAATAAAAATAATAAAAATAAAAAACTAAAATATCCAAACTTTTTCAGTGCTTTGGTTCCGATTTTCAACAATAAAAGCTCTGATAAAACATTCCACTGTTCTCAAATATCTTAATTTTTATTTTTCTGCAAAAAATAAAATGAAAAAAAAAAAAAACAAATCAAGAATAAAAAAAATCAATCAGTAATAAATAAATATAATAATAATAATAAAACAGCCTGGACTGGTGGCCAGCCAATCACAGGGCACATATAGACAAACAACCATTCACACTCACATTCATACCTATGGACAATTTGGAGTGGCTAATTAACCTAGCATGTTTTTAGAATGTGGAAGGAACCGGGGAATGACGAGGAAAACATCCAAACTCCACACAGAGATGGCCGAGGGTGGAATTGAACTTGGGTCTTTTAGCAGTGAGGCTTGCATGCTAACCACTTATCCACCGTACAGCCCCTCTAGGAATACATTCATTAATTTTCTACTGCTGATCGTCATGAGGGACGCGGGGGTTGCTGGAGCCTATTCCAGCTGTCTTCACCCTGGACTGGTGGCCGGCCAATCACAGGGCACATATAGACAAACAACCATTCACACTCACATTCATACCTATGGACGATTTGGAGTCTAAGCTAATTAACCTAGCATGTTTTTGGAATGTGGGAGGAAACCGGAGTACCCGAAGAAAACCGGAGAAAACATGCAAACTCCACACAGAGATGTCTGAGGGTGGAATTGAACCCTTGTCTCCTAGCCGTGAGGTCCGTACGCTAACCACTTGACCGCCGTGCAGCCCGAAATATACAATACAAGTACCAAAAAAAAAGTATTCTGTCCCATAAAGCATTGTTTCCAAGCAAAGCATCTGCTCGGTGCTGCAATGATATCAGCCTCCCTGTGGTGGTGTTGGACACATGCTGCATTTTCTATGTCCTTTATCCTCCAATGAAATGCTTTGCTCAGACACAACGGAGAGCAGTAGGGAGATGCAAAAGTCTACTACAGACCTTCTAACAAGAACGTCTCCTAATTCGATTTGTCCCCTCCAGACAGATAATAAGCTCCCAAGTCCCCGAAGCTGCTTGCCTTTCAATCGCTCCTTACCAGCCTGCCTCGCCGGCGTCGGGCCCGACGTCGGGTCCGACGTCAGTCAAGCTCTGCAACAGCAACAGATGAACGCCATCACGTCCTTCATCGACGCTTCATCCGTGTATGGCTCCAGTCCGAGAGTCAACAACTTCCTCAGAGATCTCAGCGGACGTGAGGGGAAACTAGCTGTTAATGAGTACTTCAAGGACATCAGGGGAAGACCGTATCTTCCTTTTGAAGAATCAAAGTCATCAGCCTGCATTCACGCCGACGGTGAAGCGAAAGCGGCGTGTTTCCGTGCCGGAGACGGTCGAGTCAACGAGGGGCTGCCTTTGACTTGTTTGCATACGCTTTGGTTAAGGCTACACAATCAAATAGCGGAGACGCTTAAACGCCTCAATGGTCACTGGAGCCCGGAGATGATATATCAAGAAACGCGCAAGATTATCGCGGCCCTGCATCAGGTATCTTATTACACGTTAAAAATCAATCAGTCAATCACGACTGATATTGTTTTATGATTTTTTTTTTTTTTAGATCATAACCATGAAAGATTATCTTCCGAAGATAATTGGTAAAGAATTTTTTGACAACTACATCGGGCCCTACAGAGGATATGACCCAACTGTGAACCCGTCGGTTTCAAATGTCTTTGCTACCGCTGCGTTTCGGTTCGGACACGGCACCGTCCCTTCCGTGATCAGGAGACTCGATGAGCGCTACCAGGAAAATCAACATTTTCCAAACCTGATGCTGCACGATAGTTTGTTCACTCCATGGAGAATATTCCATGAAGGTGAGGAATGTTGGGTGAAACGGAGTTTTCTTTCATTGCTTTCTCATCCATCAATTCGATATGAATTCAAATTGACGAATTTGAATTTCAAATTTTTTTTAATTAAATTATATGAACTGATTATGGGATGCACTCAATTGTAATTTGATGCATGTTCAAATGAAATTAAACCATAAAAAACATTTAAAATTACAAAAATTCATTAAATTAATTAAATTAAATTTTTTTATAATTTTTTTTATTAATTTTATTTTTATTAATTTTTTTTAATTTTTTTTAAATGGTTTAATTTCATTTGAACATGTATCAGATTACAATTGAATGCATCCCATAATCAGTTCCCAGTTCCACATGTCCAAAAGGAGTAGGAAGAAGCAAAGCTTATTAAATCCTACCCCTCCATCTGGTACTTTTACAATCAGTAACTGTTACATTTGTTCACTTCCTGCTTTCCTAATATAATTTAAGTTTTTTTAATTTTTTTTTTTAGAATTTTTTTTTATTTTTTTACAAAAAATTTTTAATGGTTTAATTTCATTTGAACATGCATCAGATTACAATTGAATGCATCCCATAATCAGTTCCCAGTTCCACATGTCCAAAAGGAGTAGGAAGAAGCAGAGCTTATTAAATCCTACCCCTTCATCTGGTACTTTTACAATCACTAACTGTTACATTTGTTCACTTCCTGCTTTCCTAATATAATTTGAGTTTTTTTATTCTATTTTTTTAATTTAATTAAAAAAAAAATTTGTTTTAATTTTTTTTTGTAATTCAAAATGTTTTTTATGATTTAATTTAATTTGAACATGCATCAGATTACAATTGAATGCATCCCATAATCAGTTCCCAGTTCCACATGTCCAAAAGGAGTAGGAATGATCGACCCTTCCTGATCCACTAAAAATAAATTGTGATCTTGTGAATGTAGTCCAACAAAGAATCCATCCATCCATTCATATTTCAGAAGCAATTAAAGACATCTGTGTGTCACATCTTGGGTTTGAGAACAAATTGAAACATTCTTTCCTTCCCAGGTGGAATCGAACCAATCCTTAGAGGTACAACTGGAACGGAGGCAGCAGCCAGCAATGCAAACACTCTGGTGCAGGAGGAGGCGACGGAGAGGCTGGTTGTCATAAATATTCAACAACCTATGGACCTGGCTTCACTTAACCTGCAGAGAGGACGAGATCATGGTCTCCCAGGTACTACGTCTTCTTCCTCCGGGCTCATCTGCATCACTGCACATTACAGATAAATGTAATGGTAATGGTAATGGTTTAATTTCATTTGAACATGCATCAGATTACAATTGAATGCATCCCATAATCAGTTCCCAGTTCCACATGTCCAAAAGGAGTAGGAAGAAGCAAAGCTTATTAAATCCTACCCCTCCATCTGGTACTTTTACAATCACTAACTGTTACATTTGTTCACTTCCTGCTTTCATACTATAGTTTTTTTTATTAAATTTAATTTAAAAACATTTTTTTTAAATTGTTTACATTTTTAAAAAAATGTTTTGGGTAATTTGAAATGTTTTTTTTATGGTTTTATTTAATTTGAAAATGCATCAGATTACAATTGAATGCATCCCATAATCAGTTCACAGTTCCACATGTCCAAAAGGAGTAGGAAGAAGCAAAGCTTATTAAATCCTACCCCTCCATCTGGTACTTTTACAATCAGTAACTGTTACATTTGTTCACTTCCTGCTTTCACACTATAGTTTTTTTTATTAAATTTAATTTAAAAACATTTTTTTAATTTGTTTACATTTTTAAAAAAATGTTTTTGGTAATTTGAAATGTTTTTTTAATGGTTTTATTTAATTTGAAAATGCATGCATGTGTGCAGGAAAACATTCATTAATTTTCTACTGCTTATCGTCACAAGGGTTGCTGGAGCCTATCCCAGCTGTCTTCACCCTGGACTGGTGGCCAGCCAATCCCAGGGCACATATAGACAAACAACCATTCACACTCACATTCATACCTGCTAATTAACATACATGCTAATTAACCTAGCATGTTTTTGGAATGTGGGAGGAAACCGGAGTACCTGGAGAAAACCCACGCATGCACGGGGAGAACATGCAAACTCCACACAAAGATGACCGAGGGTGGAATTGAACCCTGGTCTCCTAGCCGTGAGGTCTGCGCGCTAACCACTCGACCACCGAGTTAACTTCATTCAATGTCCTTTTCAGGTTACAATGACTGGAGAGAGTTTTGTGGACTAAAGCGGATTCGAACACTTGAGGACTTTACACGCGTCGTAAAGGATGTTAATGTTGCCGAGAGAATCCTTCAACTATACAAACACCCTGACAACGTTGACGTATGGCTGGGAGGACTTGTTGAGGCCTTTCTACCCGGGGCGAGAGTTGGTCCTGTCTTTGCCTGCCTGATTGGAAAGCAGATGAAAGCTCTTCGTGATGGTGACAGGTGAGATACACACTGGAAATACCTCAGACCTAGTATTTGGGAGGAATACTACATACAAAGTGCAACATTTCTGATGTTTTTTTTTCTTCCTAAAATACTACTAACTGTGGATTCTGGAAAACTGAAGCAAAACTGAAACACTTTAAATTTAGAATGAACGTAGGAGCCGTTCGGAAGCTGAAGCTAGACTGAAATGCTGTGGAAATATGATAACATGTATAATGAAAGTATGGTCATATCACCTCGTACTTCGGTACGTGACAAAAAATGAGAAAAACAAACAAAAAAAAACTTAAACCTATATTAGGAAAGCAGGAAGTGAACAAATGTAACAGTTAGTGATTGTAAAAGTACCAGATGGAGGGGTAGGATTTAATAAGCTTTGCTTCTTCCTACTCCTTTTGGACATGTGGAACTGGGAACTGATTATGGGATGCATTCAATTGTAATTTGATGCATAGTTTAAATGAAATTAAACCATTAAAAAAATGATTACAAAAAATTTAAAACCATTAAAAAAATATTACAAAAATAAAATAAAAATAACTTACATTTGTTCACTTCCTGCCTTTCTAATATAATTTAAGTTATTTTTATTTTATTAATTTCATTTTTTTTAATGTTTTTTAATTTTTTTGTAATATTTTTTTTAATGGTTTTATTTCATTTGAACATGCATCAAATTACAATTAAGTGCGTCACATAATCAGTTCACAGTTCCACAAATAAAAAAAATAAATTAAAAAAATAAAATAAAAATAACTTACATTTGTTCACTCCCTGCCTTTCTAATATAATTTAAGTTATTTTATTTTATTTTTTAAATTCAAATGAAATAAAACCATTAAAAAATGATTACAAAAAAATTAAAAACCATTAAAGAATATTTAAAAAAATTGTTTACTTCCTGCCTTTCTAATATAATTTAAGTTATTTTTATTTTATTAATTTATTTTTTTAATGTTTTTTTATTTTTTTGTAATATTTTTTTTATTATTATATTTTATTGGTTTTATTTCAAATGAACATGCATCAGATTACAATTGAATGCATCCCATAATCAGTTCCCAGTTCCACATGTCCAAAAGGAGTAGGAAGAAGCAAAGCTTATTAAATCCTACCCCTCCATCTGGTACTTTTACAATCACTAACTGTTACATTTGTTCACTTCCTGCTTTCCATAATACAGTTTAAGGTTTTCTTTTTTGCATTCAATTGTAATCTGATGCATGTTCAAATGAAATTAAACCATTACCAATTTTATGATGATTATTAACGATAAAGCATTACAACGGTACATTTAGATATCTAATCCAAGATGTTCTAAGCAGCGATGGTGAAAGTCCAAATCGACCAGGACTATTTTTTATCGTTTACTTGTGAGTTTGTGTTTCTGAAGGTTCTGGTGGGAATCAGACTCTACGTTCAACCAACAGCAGAGGGATGAACTGTTGAAGGTTTCTCTGTCGAAGATCATCTGTGACAATAGCGACATCACGGAAGTCCATCCTGATGCATTCATATTTGAGAAGTACCCTTCGGGTTACGTCTCTTGTCAACATTTACCAGCAATGAACTTGGAGGCGTGGAAAGAGGAAAAAAGCCAAGGTGTTTTTTTTATAATTCCATCATTATTCCATCATTTGTGTGTGTGTTTTAATATATTTAATATGACCCCCCCCTCCCAGATTTGAAAAGATGTGGCTCTCCAGGACAGATCAAGAATGGTGATTACGTGCTGTCCTCGATGCCTGGCAAATTGGAGGCTCTTTACTCCTGTTATTATGGCTTTAAATTAACCGGCGCTGCTGTGATTTCTTGTGAGGGACATGAGTGGAATGACAAACCTCCACAGTGTGATGGTATGTACCATTTTTAATTATATTATGGAAAGCAGGAAGTGAACAAATGTAACAGTTTCTGATTGTAAAAGTACCAGATGGAGGGGTAGGATTTAATAAGCTTTGCTTCTTCCTACTCCTTTTGGACATGTGGAACTGGGAACTGATTATGTGATGCGTTCAATTGTAATCTGATGCATGTTGAAATGAAATTAAACCATTAAAAAATGTAAATAAAAAATTTAAAAACACATTAAAAAATAATAATAAAAAATAAAATAAAAAAATTAAATTATATGTATCATTATATGTTGAAATAAAATTAAACCATTAAAAAATGTAATAAAAAAATTAAAAAACACATTAAAAAAAAAACTTAAATTATATTAGGAAAGCAGGAAGTGAACAAATGTAACAGTTAGTGATTGTAAAAGTACCAGATGGAGGGGTAGGATTTAATAAGCTTTGCTTCTTCCTACTCCTTTTGTACATGTGGAACTGTGAACTGATTATGGGATGCATTCAATTGTAATCTGATGCATGTTCAAATGAAATTAAACCATTAAAAAATAATTGTAAAAAAATTATTACAAAAAAAATTAAAAACCATTGAAAAAAAGAAATTAAAAAAATACAATAAAAATAACTTACATTTGTTCACTTCCCGCCTTTCTAATATAATTTAAGTTATTTTTATTTTATTAATTTGAATTAAAAAAAAATGTTTTTTAATTTTTTTAAATTATTTTTTAATGGTTTTATTTCATTTGAACATGCATCAAATTACAATTAAGTGCATCCCATAATCAGTTCACAGTTCCACAAATTAAAAAATTATATTGAAAAAATAAAATAGTGTAACTGTAAACTGTAGTTGACCCATATTTGTCAACACATATTACAAGAAATATATAAATGAAACTAAAAAATGAAAAGATTGAATGCCAATGTGATTCCTGCCCCCAGGCAACCCTCAGTGAAGTGGATCCAGAGAACCTGACCCATGGAGATGTCGCACACTTTAGTTTTCATGAATGTTGTGTATTCCCAGTCATGAAATATGTGACTTTTTTTTAAAACTGGAATTGGGTATGAAGGGTTTTATTGAATATTAGCTGGTACAAAACATTATCATTCCAGTCAGACTCACAAGGCTGGATTTTAAAAGCTTAGTATTCTAGTTCTATGTTCCACTTAGTACAGAATACGTATCTACCATATCTTCCATATCTACCATATCTACCATATCTTCCATATCTACCATATCTACCACATCTACCACATCTACCACATCTACCACATCTACCACATCTACCACATCTACCACATCTACCACATCTACCACATCTACCATATCTACCATATCTACCATATCTACCATATCTACCATATCTTCCATATCTACCATATCTACCATATCTTCCATATCTTCCATATCTACCATATCTTCCATACCATACAAGTCACACTTTGTCTTGCCTTTCTTCTGACATCATGGGACTTCCTTTTAGTTGCACATGGAAATGTACATCCACTGGAAAATACAAATCAATTATCAAACTGTGTTAATACAGAGATAGATATAGATAGATAGATAGATAGGTAGATAGATAGATAGATAGATAGATAGATAGATAGATAGATAGATAGATAGATAGATAGATAGATAGATAGATAGATAGATAGAGAGATAGAGAGATAGAGAGATAGAGAGATAGAGAGATAGAGATAGATAGATAGATATAGGGAGAGAGAGATAGATATAGAGAGATAGAAAGATAGATATAGAGAGATAGATATATAGAGAGATAGAAAGATAGATATAGAGATAGAGATAGATATAGAGAGATAGATATAGAGAGATAGAAAGATAGATATATATAGAGATAGAAAGATAGATATAGAGATAGATATAGAGAGATAGAAAGATAGATATATAGAGAGATAGAAAGATAGATATAGAGATAGATATAGAGAGATAGAAAGATAGATATAGAGATAGATATAGAGAGATAGAAAGATAGATATAGAGATAGATATAGAGAGATAGAAAGATAGATATAGAGATAGATATAGAGAGATAGATATATAGAGAGATAAAAAGATAGATATAGAGATAGATATAGAGAGATAGATATAGAGAGATAGATATAGAGAGATAGATATAGAGAGATAGATATAGAGAGATAGATATAGAGAGATAGATATAGAGAGATAGATATAGAGAGATAGATATAGAGAGATAGATATAGAGAGATAGATATAGAGAGATAGATATAGAGAGATAGATATAGAGAGATAGATATATAGAGAGAGAGAATCCAGTTGTGTGCCAATATACTGTATGCTAGCTGACACCTAGCATTAGCTGTATTAACTACACTGATGTAACGCTACGTGGTTGTCAAGCTCTTTTTTTTTTTTTTTACCTCGGATTCCCGGAGCGTCACGGTCATTCCATCAGAAAAGCGATTGAAGATTTCTGATGAGGAGATTGAGAATAAGAAAGTTGAGAGTCTGACACACAAATCCAAACTTAGCATCCCCTCCCTGGTGTAAATAAAAATATATATATACAAATATAGCCCTACATGTTTGTCATTGTGAGGATGGAATATGTAACATATTTTCCATGAGATCCACCATGAGTATGTATTTATCCATATGGACCTACTTTTCATGAAGCCAAGGCGAAGAGCCAGACTGATGAAGTTCTCCAGCGTTACATGGCCAGAAGGGGTCCCGTAGCGTAAAAGCAGCATATTTAACATATCTTCACTGACCCTTGTTCCTGGAGATGAGAGACACAGGAATAGGAGTAGAAATATGGCCTGGGTTGTATTAATTACATATTTCAATAATATAGACACGCTTTAGCGGCTGATGACTCAATTGTTTTGAACCAGACCAAGATTTTTTTTTTTTTTTTTTGGGGGGGGGGCAAATATATATAACATTACAGTGCATTTCTTGCATCAATCAAAATATAACTTTCCATTATTTACATTTATATATTATAGTTTATTATTATATTGTATAGTATATTTACATTTGCCACAGTCTTGTTTTCCCGTTATTATTATATATTATATTATTATACAAATAGAATGTATTATTATTATTGTTATTATATTGTCATTATTATCATTATTGTTATATTCATTATCATTATTACCATTATTATTGTTATTATCATTGTAATATTATTATTGTTATTATATTGTCATTATTATCATTATTGTTATATTCATTATCATTATTACCATTATTATTGTTATTATCATTATCATTGTAATATTATTATTGTTATTATATTGTCATTATTATCATTATTGTTATATTCATTATCATTATTGCCATTATTATTGTTATTATCATTATCATTGTAATATTATTATTGTTATTATATTGTCATTATTATCATTATTGTTATATTCATTATTATTATTACCATTATTATTATTATCATTATCATTGTAATATTATTATTGTTATTATATTGTCATTATTATCATTATTGTTATATTCATTATCATTATTACCATTATTATTGTTATTATCATTATCATTGTAATATTATTATTGTTATTATATTGTCATTATTATCATTATTGTTATATTCATTATTATTACCATTATTATTGTTATTATCATTATCATTGTAATATTATTATTGTTATTATATTGTCATTATTATCATTATTGTTATATTCATTATTATTATTACCATTATTATTGTTATTATCATTATCATTGTAATATTATTATTGTTATTATATTGTCAGTATTATCATTATTGTTATATTCATTATCATTATTACCATTATTATTGTTATTATCATTATCATTGTAATATTATTATTGTTATTATATTGTCATTATTATCATTATTGTTATATTCATTATCATTATTACCATTATTATTGTTATCATTATCATTGTAATATTATTATTGTTATTATATTGTCATTATTATCATTATTGTTATATTCATTATCATTATTACCATTATTATTGTTATTATCATTATCATTGTAATATTATTATTGTTATTATATTGTCATTATTATCATTATTGTTATATTCATTATCATTATTACCATTATTATTGTTATTATCATTATCATTGTAATATTATTATTATATTGTCATTATTATCATTATTGTTATATTCATTATCATTATTACCATTATTATTGTTATCATTATCATTGTAATATTATTATTGTTATTATATTGTCATTATTATCATTATTGTTATAATCATTATCATTATTACCATTATTGTTATTATCATTATCATTGTAATATTATTATTGTTATTATATTGTCATTATTATCATTATTGTTATATTCATTATCATTATTACCATTATTATTGTTATTATCATTATCATTGTAATATTATTATTGTTATTATATTGTCATTATTATCATTATTGTTATATTCATTATTATTATTACCATTATTATTATTATCATTATCATTGTAATATTATTGTTATTATATTGTCATTATTATCATTATTGTTATATTCATTATCATTATTACCATTATTATTGTTATTATCATTATCATTGTAATATTATTATTGTTATTATATTGTCATTATTATCATTATTGTTATATTCATTATCATTATTACCATTATTATTGTTATTATCATTATCATTGTAATATTATTATTATATTGTCATTATTATCATTATTGTTATATTCATTATCATTATTACCATTATTATTGTTATCATTATCATTGTAATATTATTATTGTTATTATATTGTCATTATTATTGTTATATTCATTATCATTATTACCATTATTATTGTTATTATCATTATCAATGTAATATTATTATTGTTATTATATTGTCATTATTATCATTATTGTTATATTCATTATCATTATTACCATTATTATTGTTATTATCATTATCATTGTAATATTATTATTGTTATTATATTGTCATTATTATCATTATTGTTATATTCATTATCATTATTACCATTATTATTGTTATTATCATTATCATTGTAATATTATTATTATATTGTCATTATTATCATTATTGTTATATTCATTATCATTATTACCATTATTATTGTTATCATTATCATTGTAATATTATTATTATTATATTGTCATTATTATTGTTATATTCATTATCATTATTACCATTATTATTGTTATTATCATTATCATTGTAATATTATTATTGTTATTATATTGTCATTATTATCATTATTGTTATATTCATTATTATTATTACCATTATTATTGTTATTATCATTATCATTGTAATATTATTATTATTATATTGTCATTATTATCATTATTGTTATATTCATTATCATTATTACCATTATTATTGTTATCATTATCATTGTAATATTATTATTGTTATTATATTGTCATTGTCATTATTGTTATATTCATTATTATTACCATTATTATTGTTATTATTATCACTGTTATTATAATCATCATTAATATTACAATTTTCATCATTATAGTTGTAACAATTTGTGGATTTTTATTTATTTATTTTTTTAAAGAAGCAAAAGCCCTGCCAGATATAATCATGTTCATGCCACTGTCTTGTTTTCCCCTGTTATTATTATCATTGTAATATTATTATTGTTATGATATTGTCATTATTATCATTATTGTTATAATCGTTATCATTATTACCATTTTTATTGTTATTATCACCAATATTTAATCATCATTAATATTACCATTTTCATCATTATAGTTGTAACAATTTTTGGATTTTTTTTTTATTATTTAATTTTACAGACTTCTTGTAGAGCGCTGCATCATTCCATCGGTTGTTTTCTGAAATCCGCAGTGTTTATGCTTTTATTGTTTTATTTCACTTGCTGTGCCTAATCTGGGTTGTTTGTTTGCATTGTATTTTATTTTATTGTATTGTAATAATTATTGTATTTTGATGGATATTGATAATGTTTTAAATGTATTTTAAATCACCACCTTTCTTTGTTTTATTGTAAAAAAAAATAAAAAGTGTGAATGCACTCAAATAGTAAAAGAACTGTCCATTCCGTCGTACACATAATAAATAAGATGCCTTTACCTAAAGCGTACATGGAATTCTTCAGCTCTCTCAGTGACAGGCCTCCATTTTGTGACACGTCGGTGCGCAAGAAAACATCCTTGACATTAAAAAAAACAAAAAACGTTATGCTCAAATCACAATAAATCAACAACTGGACTTTCTAGTTGTTTCAAAATAGACTAATGTTTAATTACTGTTATTACCCCCCTCTACTGGAGACTATACGCAACTACACACAATTCCCATTGTATATAAGCAATAGCATCAGTAGTTAGCAAAAAGCTATTGGTTATTGATTTTTTAAATATATGCCTTTACCTTGTACATGACAATCTTGGTCCACAGATCAAACAGTTGCTCAGCATTCAGTTTTCCAGTGCCAGGTGTCTTTTCAGATTAACATCAAGGTGTAAGACCTGGACATACTTCACACATGCTAATATCCACACAAATAGAAAGACGTAACAACACACAGAGCGCGGTGTCGCCGTTGCGCATTGCTTCGGTGCACACGCCGCCATCTTGTGTAGCACAACTTGGCAGTTCTGCGTGCGCAGTGTATAGGTATATATAAGTAGTTTACAGCCGCGCATTGGGGCGTTTTAATGCCTTATCGCGTTCAGAATTTCAGAAACAATCAGTAAAAACGTTGAAAGTCGAAAACGAACAAAGTAGTGCTACACAAGATGGCGGACTCGCGGCGACAAAAACGTACTTCTATGTAATGTAGTTCTGTGGGTAATACCGCTATTAGTAGCCAGGTGGACTGATATTGTGCCGCCTTCCCTATAGTACTGTTGCTTTAAGAGCAAGGCAGCGCTTGGTAGAGGGGAAATCTTGCGAGAGCACGATAAGTGAGGCTACCGCGAGATCAGGAAGTAAAGCGCTAGGTGGCTAGCGCTACATCCTGGGGCTGTCTGAAATCGCTGTAAACACTAAAGTAAATTGAAAATAACTCAAAAAATTAATATAATAGTGGATGAAATTTCATGGATGGGGTAATATATCGGTGGATGACATTGTACGTTGACGATGTTTACACAGAAAAGGTTGTGTGCTAACCGCGGTAATGCTAATGCTAGCTGTGAGTGTAGCTAAAGTTGGCGTGTTTTGTAATTGTGTTGTGTGACTCTTTTTAAAATTCTTTTTATTTTCTTATGTTATGTGACTCTAAATTAACAAATATGTTGTTGAATGCTGTTTAGAGGGGAGAGATGATGTGTTATTTGTCAAGTGTGGAGCAGCTACCTTTGAACACACTGGAAGAAGTAAGTTAATCTGCCTGTAATGTACAATATTAAGCTGATTTGAAAATGTAACTGTAACATCGGAAAGTATGTGGAGAGGGAAAGTTTTATTTCACGATTTTTTTATGTCTTATAATCTTTTCTATGTTTTCTGGAAGTGCAGTTTTTTGTTGTTGGTGCAAGTCAGGATACCCGGCACCTAGTAGGACCAATATTCAGTTCTAGGGACAGTCTTATTATTGTTAATGCTGAACATTGCATGTCCAGTCGGGAATAAAGACCCACATAAACGTTTTTGCTTGGTCCAGTCCTTCCATCGACCCGACCACATAATGAAAATATTTTCTGTATCACTTAAATAAAGGATACGCTCATCAAAGCAACCATGCTGCGGCACGCATCGATGCTGAAGTCCCCGTTTTTCAAGTCCTCTATCCAAACAAACACATCAGAACCACACAATGAGTCCTCCTTTGATTGTTCCATTGGTGGAACATTTCCAAACGATACCTTTCAAGACTTTATCATTGAGAAGCTTCTGAAGCAACACGGCGTCCACTTCATCATACTGTAATGAAACAGGATTTTGTGATTAACTGGCATTAGCTTGGCGTGACAGCGCATACCTGTATGTCAAGAGGCGTGCTGAAGGAAGCAAAACAAGACCGATGAAGTTATGATCCCCGCTTCATTCAGGCATAAAACAAATGGGTGTGCCAAACGGAAAGACCCAGTTGAAATTGTCCACTCTCCAACTTTCACATTGAAAAGTTGAGTTCTTATTTCCTGAGTGTTGCGCTACTATTGGTGACGGAGCATTGCAGAGATGCTAGTTTGATTTAATCAGGTATATTTTAAGGTATTGAATTGGAGGAAAAAGGGTGGATGCACATATAGTATTACCTTGTCAAACAATTGCTGGAACAAGATTTTCATGTCCTTATTCTCCTTGGACTGCAAAACAATTAGAAGGAAAAAATAATATATAATGAAAAAACAAAGTGCTAGTAACATGTTTGAATCCCAACCTCTTCCACGTCCGTATGTCCATGTTCATGGTCATGGTCATGGCCACCGGAATTCTCACTACGGAAGGAGAACGTACAAAGGATTTACTTGACAAAAAAAATCACCATAATCGTAACAATTTGTACTAAACGTTTTTTTAAACAAACGTTGCTGCTTCAGTATCACCTAAAATTCACTCACTAATATCAATTATAAGATAATTAACACTATACATGAAATTTGATGTAATTATCATTGTAGTTGCATATCAAATTGTTTACCACAAATAGATTTTCCCTACTTATTATAGATAAAAACTTTTTCCATCTGCGATTAAATGTGATTAATTGAGTTAACTAGACCAAAATGCAATTAATCACGATCAAATATTTTAATCGGTTGACAGCCCTAGTATTATTTAGTTAATTCCCATGATGTTATAGATTACATTTTCATGAACTTATTTAGTAAAATCAACATTTTTATTATTAATAATAAATATATAAATAATAAATATAATTAATATACAAACATGTATACCAATACAAGTTAAAAATAATATAATAGGGAGCCATAAGGGAGCCAGAGGAACCCAGAGGGTGGCTGATGTCATTGCAGCACAGCATAAAAACATATTTCCATCTGCGATTAAATGCGATTAATTGTGAGTTAACTACGGGCAAAAAAAACAACGATTAATTGAGATCAAATCGATTGACAGCCCTAGTATTATTTAGTTAATTTCCACGATGTTATAGGTTACATTTTCATGAACGTATTTAATAAAATGAACATACTTTTTGCAGGCATAAATATAATATACAAACATGTACCAATACAAGTTAAAAATAATAATAATATATATAATAATGCATTTCGTTTGAGCACAGCAGTGTTGCCTCTGTCCATCAAAGGGAGCCAGAGGAACCCAGAGGGTGGCTGATGTCATTGCAGCACCCCAATGAATGCGTTGTTCAGATACAATGCATTATTGGAAAAATGTAAACGTTAATATCTTACTGAATGTGGGTCTCTGACTTGGAGAGGATGGTCAGGATGAAGGAGGCAGTCTCGTTAGCGTTGAAGGTGGATGGTACAATCAGGTATTCGCCAGGTTTCAACGCGATGAGTTCCATCACTTCACGGGCATTTAAGTATTTTTTAGACTGAGCAACAGGTCGGTTTCTGCTGAAGAAAGCGGCGGGAAACTTCCCCTTCTGGGGCTTCAACTGTGGAATCACATTTGATGCACAGGATAATACTAGTACTGTGAAGTACTCATCTTTAGAGCAACATAATCACAAGGTTGTACTGGTAAGGATGGAAATACACTCACTTCTTCTGGAACCTGGGTGACGAAACGTGGTTCGTGTTAGGGACAGAAAAAAAAAAAAGTTTGTTGATTCATATGACTTCATTAAAATAAATAATACAACTCGATTTTTAAATCATCTGCAATGGAAATATTCACCTCAAAGACGGAGAATCCAATGTGGAGATTCTTGACCAGTGCTCTGTTTCTTTTGTCCGGCTTCTGCATGAGCGACACCAGCATGTTGATGTCCCCTTGTTTGGCAGCACATGCACCTTCTAGCTTGTCAATCGTTACTCGGTACTGCGGATTAGTCCAGAAGCTATCTGTACAGTAAACAAACAATTTCACCATTTAAGCTTTGCTTCTTCCTACTCCTTTTGGACATGTGGAACTGTGAACTGATTATGTGATGCATTCAATTGTAATCTGATGCATGTTCTAATGAAATAAAACCATTAAAAAAATTAAAATAATAAAAAAAAATGTAAATAAAAAATTAAATTAAAAAACCTTAAATTATATTAGGAAAGCAGGAAGTGAACAAATGTAACAGTTACTGATTGTAAAAGTACCAGATGGAGGGGTAGGATTTAATAAGCTTTGCTTCTTCCTACTCCTTTTGGACATGTGGAACTGGGAACTGATTATGGGTTGCATTCAATTGTAATCTGATGCATGTTCAAATGAAATAAAACCATTAAAAACAAAAAAAAAAGTAAAATAATTTTAAAAAATTAAAAAAAAAATTGAAATAAAAAAATTAAATAAAAAAACTTATTAAAACATTAAAAAAAACAAAAACCTTAAACTGTATTATGGAAAGCAGGAAGTGAACAAATGTAACAGTTACTCCTTTTGGACATGTGGAACTGTGAACTGATTATGTGATGCATTCAATTGTAATCTGATGCATGTTCAAATGAAATTAAACAATTTAAAAAATTTACAAAAAAAAAAAATAATAATTAAATTATATGAACTGATTATGGGATGCACTCAATTGTAATTTGATGCATGTTCAAATGAAATTAAACAATTAATTTTTTTTTATTAAAAAAATAAAAAAAAACTTAAATTATATTAGAAATCAGAAAGTGAACAAATGTAACAGTTACTGATTGTAAAATTACCAGATGGAGGGGTAGGATTTAATAAGCTTTGCTTCTTCCTACTCCTTTTGGACATGTGGAACTGTGAACTGATTATGGGATGCACTCAATTGTAATCTGATGCATGTTCAAATGAAATTAAACTATTACTATTTAATAATTTACCAACAGTTTCTTGATAATTTAATGTGATGTGAAAATCAGTGGAACCTCCATTTTTGTTGTTGTTTGTGTATGGCAACTAGCTAAAATGCTCAAGCTGAAACCTTCAAAAGTTGGTTGTACGTCATCTTAAAAGACATGTGATTGAATGTGATATTGTGTTCTTTTTTTGCTCAAATTTTGCTAAATTCATACACATATTCTTGCATTTAGAATTTTGTTATCCCAAATGTACCTGGGAAGTTCATGCATCCTCCGGCTGTTTTTCCAGCGAGCCATCTGCCCTCGTAGAAGGACGTTTTCCAATGGCAGGATGACTCTCCGTCAAGGAATTCAGGGCATAGACAGCAAATGTCAAGGTCATCGTAGAATCTACAGAAATCTTCCAGGCACATCCTGTTGGAATGGTCACATAGATAAGATAGATAATAGATAGGTAAAACTGGAGCCAATAAAACGTGAATATTGTACTATTATGCATATTTGGGGAACCAATGTGAGCGTGCTTACCAAAACTCTCCATTGTCAAAAACAGCAAGACACATATCTCGATCCTGTTGGCTCACTGTTTTCCACAGAGGTGACCTTGAAATGCATTTTGGAGAAATGTCTTTTTTGTCTTCAACTGCAATTTATTGCCTTCACACACGCAATAAATACCGGTGTTAATAATAACAACATGACTGGGGCTGGTAGCTTCTGGCTCCAGAGTTTCAGTTTTTTTTTTGTACAGGCCCAGATGACCAGACCTTGACCCACCAGTGAAGACTCATAGAGCATTTTAAATTCATTTTCTAAAGGTTCTTGGCACTTGGTTTTATTAAGAACGTGACAGCAGATAAGCAAGCAAGGTTTTTTGACACCGTTTTTCACTATGCGAGTCTCAACGTGACATCGCTAATGTCAGTGAATTGTTGGGTCTTGATAGATATTGGTCCTTACCCATCACTCCAGTCTCCGTTCCATTCCACTTTGCCCCAGGGGTTCAACAAACGCACCATTTTTACGACTTGCCCGCGACTCATCATCTGCTCCATAAACACAACAAGAACACCCGGTTGGAATCGAACCTAACCTTCTTATACAAGTTTTATTTTCATTAAAGGGGACCTGTTATGCTCATTCTGCCCACTCTGTTGTGACTGGTCACATGTCCAAAGTGCTTCCTTGCTATGAACCATATAAGGAGATCCGCCCGTCTGTGACATCACAAAGAGGCAGTTTGACCACGCCTTCTGAAACCGAGCGTTTTGAACCATCCCAAACGTCTTTCAGGGCTCACTTCCAAATGCACAAAGCTTTTTTCCATCTGCGATTAAATGTGATTAATTGAGTTAACTAGACCAAAATGCGATTAATCACGATCAAATATTTTAATTGATTGACAGCCCTAGTATTATTTAGTTAATTCCCATGATGTTATAGATTACATTTTCATGAACTTATTTAGTAAAATCAACATTTTATTAATAATAAATATATAAATAATAAATATAATTAATATACAAACATGTACCAATACAAGTTAAAAATAATGTAATACATTTTGTTTGAGCACAGCAGTGCTGCCTCTGTCCATCAAAGGGAGCCAGAGGAACCCAGAGGGTGGCTGATGTCATTGCAGCACCCCAATGAATGCGGAAATATTGAAAAAAATTTAAATGTTAATATCTTACTGATAATAGGTCCCCTTTAACAGAAAAGGCAGAACAGCAGTTCACCTGTCTGACTCCGGTGATAGTGTAGGCGTGGCCTTCGACCAATCCATTGGGCAAAACGGTGTTGGCAGATGTCTTCTACAAGTCATAGCGAGCATGTATTAGATAAGCGCAGGGTGACGGAACAGCAAGGTGGAATGCTCCGTGTTTATTTAGACATCAGAAGTACCTTCACCCCTTTATGATATATTTCTTTCTGACTGGAAGCTTTTCTTTCAAGTGAAAAGCTTGCTCAATGGCTCTGAATGAACATGGCGTATACTGTAACTACCGTGACCTGAGATCTGTTTTCAAGAGCGTCAGCTCGAGCTCGAGCGTTCCAGTATGTTATCATGTCACCAGTTGAATTAATCCCCGGGAATTATACGCAATTGAAAGCTGCCGTTGAAAAGAGACAGGGAGGGGTGCCTGCCACGGAAGCGGTAGTCCGCGTATATACAGTATGACTGCGGTTGTTTCGGCGTAGTTAATAAAGTTGATCGACAAAAGCTACAGTATTTTTATATTCTGTACAAAAACGTCATAATCCGTGACATGTATAACAGGAAAGAGTGTGGATCTGCGGAAGGGGCAGATTCCGCATTCCCCGGCATGTTTTGCTAGAGTTAAAATGATGACTTCGACACATGTGATTTTCAACCACTGTCCCGCGGCACACTAGTGTACCTTGAGAAACCGTCAGGAATGTGCCGTGAGGAATTATCCAATATCACTTTTTATAATTAACATTTATTAATCATTATTTGCAAATATTATGTCAATAGCCATGAATATATGGACCCAAATATTCCAATTGCATTTGCTTTATTTGCTCAAACGGAAAGAATTGAACAGGGATGGAATATTCCTTTAACCAATCCGATTGAGGTACAGTAAACCTGGGATATATCGGACTCGGATATATCGGAAATTCGCTCACAACGGACAGATAAAAAAGAACCGATTTTTCTGTAATGCATTTCCAATAAAAATTCATTGCATATATCGGATTTTTTATAACGGATTTCGCCTATTTCGGACAACAGGACACAACAGGAAGTCAGACAGACACACTAACGAAACCAAAAACAGCACTTAAGTCGCACAAGAGGCACAAAGAGATGATTATGATGATGCAACTCTACGATAAAAACCGAAAAAACGACCACAAGGTGTCAGGAAATGCATTTTATAAGAACTCTGCCTCCATCTTTCCCCATTGAAATACAAAATGGGGAAAATTTAAATAGTTCGTTTGTAAAAAAAAATATATATATGTATTTTTTCATGTACAACAACCATTTTTTTGTTTATGTTGTAGCATCATTGTTTAGACATTTGGCTAAAAAAAAGGCTAAATTTGTGTCAAAGTGAAAGTTATGCTTGGATCTTCTCTTTTTCCCTGTTATTTGTTGTGGATTGATATTTTGTTGAAACTTAGCTATGTTCTACTACTCATGACTAAAGAACTAAAGTATGAATGTACTTATACACATATATTATACTTGAATCACATATATGTATTACAGTAAACCTCGGATATATCGGACTCGGATATATCGGAAATTCGCTCACAACGGACAGATAAAAAAAGAACCGATTTTTCTGTAATGCATTTCCAATAAAAATTCATTGCATATATCGGATTTTTTATAACGGATTTCGCCTATTTCGGACAAAATCTCCAGTCCCGTTCCAATGCATTTCCATGAAATTTCCCTCGCATATATCGGATGGCCGCATCGTGGCGCTCCGATTCGCCGAATCGTGACAGGCCGCTATACGACGTCATTTGCAGCGTTTGCAGCGTTGCCTGCGCGTCCAGGTACATTGGAAACATAGTCAAGGAAGTGCCTTTTTATAACGCATAAAATCCCATTTACGCATATACCGGATATAAATCCCATATATGCGTAAAACGGACATTTTCCGGGATACGCATATAACGGATTTCGCTTATATCGGACAAAACCAGTGGGAACAATTGAATCCGATATATCCGAGGTTTACTGTATCTTGTATCCGCTCAAACGGAAAGTTGTCAGACTGCGTTCTTCTTCTTCGTGGTGTTTTTCTTCTTCTGTTGTTTATTGGCGGTTAGCAAGCCGCTTTCGTGTGCATTAGCGCCATCTGTAAACAGAATCTAAACCCTTCTATACTTTATTCACAAGTACAGTTTTATTAAAAAAAGAATATATATATCTATATAAAACATGTCCTGAGTTTAATTATAAAATATTATCAAGATTGAATTTGATCTTTTCCTGTTTAAATTTGATCCCGGGTGCGTTCTTTCAGCGCATGCTCAGATATGACGTAACACGCAGATCCAGATGTTCTTCACTTTTAAAAATGGAGGCCAGCAATCGGCACTGGACTAAGCAAAGTTTTGATTCAAACTAAATTTCAAGACTGGACGAACGGAAAACTGGCAATACGGAGTTATTCCGACAAGTGAAAGAAAAACTCGGTATCGGAAGTCGGTATCACGTGATGTTGATGTTTACGTTTTACTGGGCATGCCCTATTGACTATTCTGGTTGATTTTCACAAACGCATGTAGACAAGAGATTGGAATATTCCTTTCTATGGATACTATTGTTTCCCGAAAGGTGATTCGGAAAGAGTCGGAAAGTGGTGATGTAAAAACCGTGGCTACTGTGGAGTGTCTGTGGTGTAAAGACTGGCAGAGCAATGTAATATTGGTCCGTGTGGCAACACCTACCTTGTTCCTCCCATGGACTTATTGATGCACGTGTGAGGTCGTGGTGACATTTTGGAATTTTTTTGGTTAGTGGTGTGTGCCACAAGATTTTTACAATGTAAAAAACGTGCCGTGGCTCAAAAAAGGTTGAAAAACACTGATCTTGTGTGGTCATTTGTGTTTTGAACCATAATGAAATTTGAACCAAAATAAAATTTGTGGTCATTTTACGCTTACCCCCTGAGGAGTGCCACATCCCATCAGTGACTTGAATTGTCCGGCTCTGAACATAATCTCCCAAAGGTTTGAGGGTGGTTCTGACAGCTGGATACAAATATGGACCCCGCCCGTGAAGTCCACCAACGCCTCATTGGGTGTTCCAGCATTCATGTCTGAGTAGGATCCACACACTCTGATACAAGTATTGGAATTAAAAAAAAAAACAAAATCAAGACAAATATCATTTGGAAAACCTTTTAAAGAGAAAAATAACTACATATATATTTCCGTACTTAGCATAAGCTTTCTCCAACAAAGCAGGCCAAAACTCTGTTGGGTCTTTGGAGTGTACAAAAATGAGTGTGCCATTGAGTGTTGGGAGTTTGTCGTCAATGGTGACGTCCACCCATCTGCCAAATCTCCAGAACTGGAAAGTTGTGAAACATCCAAAATCAACCCAGGAAGTCCTTTTACATACGGTTCATTAATTAGTTAAATACTAAATATGTTACACATTACATTGTATTGATTGTATTTTCTACTTATTTGTTACCAATATTTTTCCTTCATGGGAACAAAGCATGAATAAAACGTAACAATTAAAAAACAGTTCAAAAAATGTTTCCTAACATTTGTTTGTGATGCGATATATTTACCCGAAAATGGAACAGCCCACAGTAGTCCTGAACAAAGTTTTGGTCAAGAGGAACAACTTGTTCGAAGATGCCTCTCTGAAATGTCAGTGCACCCATGGATGCAAGAAACCAGCAGTTTCCTAAGAGAACACGTTAGAACGACAGTCCGCTAATTCGTACCCTCGTAATTCGTAATTCGTAAACACAGGAAAATACTGTGTACGCATACTGTATCGGTCATTTTCTTACCAAGCAGGCCTTGACCAAAATCAAACCTGGAGACGCCATCAGTAACAAAAGATGGATTGGGAACAAGTTTCTGTAACAGAAGGGTTGTGGACTCGTTGCGTTAATATGCCAATACTGTAAATACTTACATTAACATTATGTCATTGTATGGTCATATCACCTCATACTTCGGTACGAGGTACATTATAAAAATAAAAAAAAACACCTTAAATTATATTAGGAAAGCAGGAAGTGTACAAATGTAACAGTTATTGATTGTAAAAGTACCAGATGGAGGGGTAGGATTTAATAAGCTTTGCTTCTTCCTACTCCTTTTGGACATGTGGAACTGTGAACTGATTATGGGATGTACTCAATTGTAATCTGATGCATGTTCAAATGAAATAAAACCATTAAAAAAAACTTAAAATAATTTTAAAAAATTTTAAAAAAAATTAAAATAAAAATAAAATTAAAAAAATTAAATTATATTAGAAAGGCAGGAAGTGAACAAATGTAACAGTTACTGATTGTAAAAGTACCAGATGGAGGGGTAGGATTTAATAAGCTTTGCTTCTTCCTACTCCTTTTGGACATGTGGAACTGTGAACTGATTATGTGATGCATTCAATTGTAATCTGATGCATGTTCAAATGAAATAAAACCATAAAAAAAATAAAAAAAAATTAAAAAAATTAAAAACATTTTTTTAAATAAAAAAATAAAATTAAAAAAGCTTAAATTATATTAGAAAGGCAGGAAGTGAACAAATGTATGAGTTACTGATTGTAAAAGTACCAGATGGAGGGGTAGGATTTAATAAGCTTTGCTTCTTCCTACTCCTTTTGGACATGTGGAACTGGGAACTGATTATGGGATGCACTCAATTGTAATCTGATGCATGTTCAAATTAAATTAAACCATTTAAAAAATTAAAATAATAAAAAAAAATTAAAACAAGTTTAAAAAAAAAGAAAAACTTAAATTATATTAGAAAGCAGGAAGTGAACAAATGTAACAGTGATTGTAAAAGTACCAGATGGAGGGGTAGGATTTAATAAGCTTAGCTTCTTCCTACTCCTTTTGGACATGTGGAACTGGGAACTGATTATGGGATGCATTCAATTGTAATCTGATGCATGTTCAAATGAAATTAAACCATTACCATTACCATTACTAATAAATGCAAATGATCAGAGATGCGACTGAATGAGTATAGATTGATTGATTCAATTTGAAGTAAAATGCCGCCTAACCTTTTTTTTTTAAAGTGAATATATCGTACGTATTCCTTACCGCTGGTCTGAGCCACTGCACTCTTTGCAGGTCATCGGGACTCAGTAAGTTGTTGCCAATGCTTCTCCTGTCAGGGGGGAACATATCATCGATGTACCGTACTTGGCGGCTCAGGCACATCTCTTTCAACATCCGGTAGTCTTGCTTTAAGAAGTTGTCAGGGTTGTCGATGGTTCCATAGCCGTCTTTGCTGTGGCGTGCATTAACGATGCTCATGCATACACCCGGTGGAGGCATTTCTGTTGGGATTGAGTTCTGTTTGGGAATAAGAGTTATATTATTAAGATTTACTTGTTTGTTTTTGTGACTGCGTGTCCTAGAATGATGACAGCAACAACTTGGAGGATTGCTCCAACATCAGAGGATTGCGATAGCCAGGTGGAACCGGTTTAAGTCAATATCGTTTATGTCAACAACACATCTAAGTCAACCAACCCATCAAGTCCTGATCCAACGTCAATAAAAAGCAATCTCCTGTTAAGCAGGCTCAAACCCACATACACACACACACACACGGTGATTCAAAGTCGAGTGCATTAAACACTGACAATGATCAACAATCCTTATGCGAGATATGAATATGTATTTCTTTTTTTGTAGCTAGGAATGCAAGTAACAGGATGTATGTATTCTGCCTATAAGGCCTTCTGAAAAGGCCGCCAACAACGCAAATTGTTTATTTATTATTGTTATTAACGTTGTTACTCCGAAGAAGCGCATTACTGGCATAGTGACACCTTGCCATACCACACTGTGCGACTAGCGGCTAGTGACTAGCGGCTAGCAACTAGCGGCTAGCGGCTAGCGACTAGCGGCTAGCGGCTAGCAACTAGCGGCTAGTGGCTAGCGACTAGCAGCTAGCGGCTAGCAACTAGCAGCTAGCGGCTCGTGACTAGCGACTAGCGACTAGCGGCTAGCGACTAGCAGCTAGCGGCTCGTGACTAGCGACTAGCGGCTAGTGACTAGCGACTAGCGGCTAGTGACTAGTGGCTACCGACTAGCGGCTAGCGACTAGCACTACCGTGCGACTAGCGGCTAGCGACTAGCGGCAAGCAACTAGCGGCTAGCGGCTAGCGACTAGCGGCTAGCGACTAGCGACTAGCGGCTAGTGGCTAGCGACTAGCAGCTAGCGGCTAGCAACTAGCAGCTAGCGGCTCGTGACTAGCGACTAGCGGCTAGCGACTAGCGGCTAGCGACTAGCAGCTAGCGGCTCGTGACTAGCGACTAGCGGCTAGTGACTAGCGACTAGCGGCTAGTGACTAGTGGCTACCGACTAGCGGCTAGCGACTAGCACTACCGTGCGACTAGCGGCTAGCGACTAGCGGCAAGCAACTAGCGGCTAGCGACTAGCGGCTAGCGACTAGCGGCTAGTGGCTAGCGACTAGCAGCTAGCGGCTAGCAACTAGCAGCTAGCGGCTCGTGACTAGCGACTAGCGGCTAGCGGCTAGCGGCTAGCGGCTAGCGACTAGCGGCTAGCGACTAGCAGCTAGCGGCTCGTGACTAGCGACTAGCGGCTAGTGACTAGCGACTAGCGGCTAGTGACTAGTGGCTACCGACTAGCGGCTAGCGGCTAGCGGCTAGCGGCTAGCGGCTAGCGACTAGCGGCTAGTGACTAGCGGCTAGCGAGTAGCACTACCGTGCGACTAGCGGCTAGCAACTAGCCGGCTAGCAGGCCCCTGCTAAAAGGTAACGCTACATATTGGAGTTGCCACCACTGCTGCTTTTTGAGTTTATAAATTTAAAGTGATAGTTTGGATCAGCTGTGTACTTCATCAACTGTGACTTACCCCCACTTGGTCCTGTGATACCGGTTTTGGTCCGATTTTGGTGATGAGAAGCATCGTTCCGGTTAGTTATTGCGGTTACTTGCATTAATGATGCTAAAAATGTTCACAGGATTAATTCAATCAATTAGTTACTATGTTTATGATATTTTTGACTTGTATCAATATTTCTGGTTCTTCTCTTTGAATTATGTGTTTTTGCTCTTTTTCCCCCGATTTTTGCTGTTTTTATGTTAAATTTTATGTGGCAAGTATCAGGTGATGTGATTTATTTTAGTGTTCCTCCAGCATACAAGAATATGGCAGCGGGTGTGATCAATAAAGTCTTGTAAGAACGGTGAATGCCATGCAGCAAAACATCCACCCATGCATTTTCTATGCCGCTTATCCTCACGAGGGTCACGGGCATGCCGGAGCCTATCCCAGCTGTCTTCGGGCGAGAGGCGGTGGCCAGCCAATCACAGGGCACACATATAGACAAACAACCATTCACACTCACATTCATACCTATGGACAATTTGGAGCCAATGCAGCAAAACATAAAATAGAAAACACAAAGTAGTCGATGTAAGTATAAACTAACATAAGATGTTTAAGTGGGGAAGTAATGAAAAGGTAAAACGAACATAAACAAAAAGGAAGGGAATCTCCCACACGGAGGTGAAGTCATAACAGACACGACTAACCTGTGCAGTGGAATGCATGAAAGGTTGTCTAAGGATAGCAGTAACTCCAAGTGAGGTCTGGGTGAGGAAGCTCAAAGATACTTACAGGGAACCAAAGAATATCAAACACGGCATGGATCTTATATAAAACCCTTGTGATAACCGGCTGTGCCCAGCAGTTCCATCAAACCAAAATAAAGGGTTAGCATTGATGGCCAAATGAAATATAAACACAAAACAGGAACTACAGGAAGTGAAGGAAATTATTAAAATAAAGAAAAAAACACAAGCTGATTAATTTTTTTTTTAAGCACTCATAGGGTACACTTTGGACACTATACTTTAGAGACCATTACAGGGGTTTTGAACTGTAACTAATTAGCAAGACCTCCCTTTAAACCATGGGTGGGCAAACTTTTTGACTCGCGGGCCGCATTGATATAACAAAATTTCCGGGGGGGGAGACTATATATTTTACACGTAACAGTCCACCTGGTATTATTGTATCTGTAAAATTGTCATGCAATCTGCTATTATTATTTATTATTTTATATTTATATTTAAATATTAAAAAAAAATAAAATATTATAATAATTAAAATAAAATTTAAATAATAATTATTATATTATTATTATGTAAAATATGCAAATATAACAATATTATTATATATAATTAATATAATAATTAGCATTGATATAATAAATATAATAATCATAATAGTTATAATAATAATATAATAATTATTATTTTAATTTTTATTATTATTATGTGCTTGTGTCTCTTTTTTCAGGAGCACTTTGTAAACAACAGACCATGTCAAACAACGAAATTGATACAACCATCAAAAGGTTGGCTCAGGCCATGATGCCAGGTTGTATGTTGAGTTTAAATTAAATACTTTTGAAAGATTGGGCGGGCCGTATTCAAACACTTGGCGGGCCGGATGTGGCCCCCGGGCCGTAGTTTGCCCACCCCTGCTTTAAACCCTTGCCTTCTAGGGTGCATGCAGAATTTTGCACAAAAAAAAAAATGCAAAAATCCCATAGCTACAAAAATATATCAAAATATGTTTGTTTCTTTGCAGAGTAGCATAAAATATGTGGTCTGTGCTCACAGTTTCGGAATTCCTCTCTACTTTTAGTAACCGAAACAGCCCAACCACAGGAGATATAATTGCACATGTGTATGATTTGCAACAACGACAATAGCAATTAATAATTGTGCATTTTATAATATCTAATATCGAAAATATTTCCGAATATATTTATAAATGTCAATGTTAACTCACCAGGGCACGGAGGGTGTGTCTCTTGTCGTGTTGTGTTGTGTTGCGTTGAGTCCAGGTAGATCAGCCTGTGTGAGAAGGAGAGGCTGAGGTTGTTATATAATGGCAGATCGTACCTCAGGCTAAAGTATAGTAAGCATGAAAAAATCATCACCTCTGAAAGTACACCTGTGTCGCGATGAATCGTACACCGCAAATTTTTTTTTTTTAATGGTTGTTGAATGTTAAAACTGTCCTGACTTGTTTGAGGTTTGTCAATAGTGTTTTGTTTTGTTTCGACGGTATGCACACACACACACACACACACACATACACAACCACGACTTTCACTGTTCTGTTTATGTACAAGTTATACACCTGGCACGCCATTCATGACTAAAATGGCCTTGCCACAATTTATTTACACCTTGTCAAGAACCGACTTGCCCCCATAAGGTGGTGGGAAAAGTTAACCCATTCATGTGACTATGGTAGACTATGTTCTATTATTAGTATCGATCAGTATCGGACAATTAAGGTGAAAAATCATGTGATCCGTTATGCCTTTCTACGCTGATCACCTGTGGCTAGTACCGTATTTTCTGGACTATAAGTCGCTCCAGAGTATAAGTCGCACAAGGCCAAAAATGCATCATTAGGTGGGAAAAAACATACATAAGTCGCACAATGCCAAAAATGCATAATTAGGTAGAAAAAAACATACATAAGTCGCACTGGAGTATAAGTCACACAATGCCAAAAATGCATAATTAGGTAGAAAAAACATACATAAGTCGCACTGGAGTATAAGCTGTACAATGCCAAAAATGCATAACTAGGTAGAAAAAAACATACATAAGTCGAACTGGAGTATAAGTCTCACAAGGCCAAAAATGCATAATTAGGTAGAAAAAAACGTACATAAGTCGCACTGGAGTATAAGTCGCACAAGGCCAAAAATGCATCATTAGGTAGAAAAAAACATACATAAGTCGCACTGGAGTATAAGTCACACAATGCCAAAAATGCATAATTAGGTAGAAAAAACATACATAAGTCGCACTGGAGTATAAGCTGTACAATGCCAAAAATGCATAACTAGGTAGAAAAAAACATACATAAGTCGCACTGGAGTATAAGTCGCACAAGGCCAAAAATGCATAATTAGGTATAAGAAAACATACATAAGTCGCACAGGAGTATAAGTCGCACAAGGCCAAAAATGCATAATTAGGTATAAGAAAACATACATAAGTCGCACAGGAGTATAAGTCGCACAATGCAAAAAATGCATAATTAAGTAGAAAAAAACATACGTACATAAGTCGCACTGGAGTATAAGTCGCACAATGCCAAAAATGCATAATTAGGTAGAAAAAAACATACATAAGTCGCACTGGAGTATAAGTCTCACAAGGCCAAAAATGCATAATTAGGTAGAAAAAAACATACATAAGTCGCACTGGAGCCTATCCCAGCTGTCTTCGGGCGAGAGGCGGGGTACACCCTGGACTGGTGGCCAGCCAATCACAGGGCACATATAGACAAACAACCATTCACTTTGGAGTGGCTAATTAACCTAGCATGTTTTTGGAATGTGGGAGGAAACCGGAGTACTTGGAGAAAACCCACACATGCACGGGGAGAACATGCAAACTCCACACAGAAATTGCAGAGAGTGGAATTGAACCGTGGTCTCCTAGCTGTGAGGTCTGCGTGCTAACCACTCGACTGCCGTGCAGCCCTGACGGCCAGTATATGCCACAAAAACAATCTTGCAGGGGTAGCAAGATATGCCATTTGAATAGCAAACACTTAACAGCCTATGGTGAGTTTCCGAGGCAAACAGCCGCTAAGTAAACAATGTGAAGAAGACTCGACCGTGTGTGCATGACAGGTCAGAAGGCCAAGGAAATAACATGAATTAATTAATTACTAATTTTATTAGTAATGCCCTCCTTTATCCTGGCTAATCATTAGGAATACATTGAATTACTCCCGGATTGGAGCATGCCTAGTCAAAACATATTGAAACACATGTGATATGTACTATTCTGATCCCAGCACACATTGGAGAGACTGCTTTCTACAGTGGATGCATTGTGATGTAGTACTTTAGTGCCCTCTTGTGGCAGTAATTATTATTATTTTTTTTTTACCTCATGGTGTATGGGTATTTTAGTACAGTATTAAGATTGTTTTTTGAATGCAATCACCACATGGCCAAATGTAATTACATGTATTTTATTTATTACTTACTAAAAACAGATCATTACAAAATCTTCTGTGCTGAAAAACCCTTGGTAAACAAACATGGCCGTGCCATTGCGTGTGTGTGTGTTCATATACTTCATTTGTTCAGCAGTTTTTTGTGCACATGGTGATTACTAAGCACATTGTGGTGTTTTGTTTGAGGCATTGTGCGTTTCTATGGACTGGATTGTTTTGCCATCCCAAAAGCGACAGACAGTTATTGTCTTTGTTTAGCATGCAGTTGTTACGTTGTCATCATAAACGGCTTTTGGTAATGGTAATGGTAATGGTTTTATTTCATTTGAACATGCATCACATTACAATTGAATGCATCACATAATCAGTTCACAGTTCCACATGTCCAAAAGGAGTAGGAAGAAGCAAAGCTTATTAAATCCTACCCCTTCATCTGGTACTTTTACAATCAGTAACTGTTACATTTGCTCACTTCCTGCTTTCCTAATATAATTGAAGTTATTTTTTTCAATTTAATTTAATTTAATTTAATTTAATTTAATTTAATTTAATTTAATTTAATTTAATTTAATTTAATTTAATTTAATTTTGGGTACCATAGTAAGTGTCAATATAGTGATATATATAGCACATCATGACTGGTTCAAGACTCTTCATCCTTGTATTTAGCAAACATCAACTGCTTGTATTGTTTCTTGAATTGGCTCATCGTTGTGCATTGTTTGAGGTCCTTACTCAATCCATTCCATAGTTTGATTCCACATACTGAAATGCTATGGCTAGCATAACGTAGTCCTAGCATAGAAGTGTTTCAAATGTACTTCTTCCCTGAGATCATATTTCTCCTCTCTTGTAGAGAAGTATTGGATGACATTTTTAGCTAATTGGTTGTTTTTAGCCCTATGCATTATTTTAGCTGTTTCAAAATTAAGTATTTGTGATTTTAGAAATAAGGAGTTAGTATGTTCTCTGTAGGCGGCATTATGAATTATCCTTACTGGCCTTTTTTTGCAGTACATTTAGCCAGTGAAGATTGCTTTTATGCTGTTTATTGAAGGCATTTAGTGAAACCACTGTGCACAAACTTTATGTAACAGTGCAGGTACATTTTGAAATGTTTTATAACTTTGCGTGTATCACCTTAGCATGTTGAACGTCTTTCCAGAAATCGAAACAAGACTGAACTAACAGTATTATATATATAAAATGATAATATTAGTTGTAGCAACTCTACTAATCATTTATGTTGATACATATGTTGCATTTCATGATGTTAAGACAAATGTAATACAAATTGTAGTAGATTAGTTTTGTGTTTATGCTTTTTTTTGTTTGTTTATGCTAAAACAACTACAGTTACCTTAGAGGTAAAAGCCCCTTACATCATATACACAGTACAATATGCTGACGTTCCTCTGCGTGGTCATATTTTATCCTTCTTTCGATATTAACATCATTTCAAAGAAACAGTATATTGCCTGTGGTTATGTATTTTTTTGCAAGATCGACAATGATACAATGATATAATGACCAAGTGCAAACAAAAGGAGTCCAAATTCCACAGTGGAGCACACTCGGGAGGTTACGCAACCTCCAAAACAACTGACGAGGGTCCAAAGTAAGTAGAACATGCTGCTGCTGAAATTGAGTTGCATTGAGGACTAAAAAAGGGGGACATTGCGTTTATCAATGGTTCCCTCAATATGGGTGGACTGTTGTACTGCTTCCTGTATTTTGTCGGACTCGTTCTTATTATGTATATTGTGAATATACAGTCATGGTAAAAAAAAAAAATATTAGAGCATCCTTGTGTCTTTGGTTTATTCATCCAATGTAATACCTGGTACAATTAAATGTAGTACATTTGTTTTGGCTTAGTGTTAGTACACAATTGCTATCTTTATCCTATTTACTGATAAATCCCCCCTGGTGCATACATACATACATACGGCTCCTTCACCTTCGTCATCTGAGGACACCATTTCTATTTTTTCCCCCCAGCTGAGATAACAGCAATGTATGACGTTCACGGTCACATTGTGTACCTTAGTGGTGCCGTTAGGATTCTAACCTGCTGCTCTTCCTCCCCGGAGCTCTTGATCCCAAGAGAGATCCAACCAATCATCTCCTTGCGCTTGTTGTCGAGCGTGACATTTGATAGCTGGAAAAGGGCTACCTGGAAGACAAAGGTTTCTTCATATAGGTCAGGCAGATAAATATTTGACACTTGGACGTCACATGACCTGTGGAATTCAGTAAGGTTAGCTTAACATATGCGTCTGAGTAAGGAAGAAAGGAATACACAATTAGAATACACACACACACTTTAACAAAGTAATTAGTTATAGTTACTAGTTACTTCTAAAAAAAAAGTAACTGATTTACTAACTGCGTTACTCCACTACAAAAGTAACTAGTTACACACACACACACACACACACACACACACACACACACACATAACAAAGACGGTTACCATTACAGAGGTTTGTATTTTGTGCAGTCGACAGGTGTTTCTATGGGTTCTGTGAGTTTTTGAGTTTTTTTCGGGCACATAATGTACATTTTACCTTTTGACATCAACGAGGTTAAAGTAGTGTCGTACTTCCATTTAGAAAACGCTGTTTGGACATGCTCTAAACACCCGCCCACCCAAGTTCTCTGATTGGCTGAAGACGCAATCTTACTAAATTTTAGCCAATCCTCATTGCTTATGTGCTCTAAACACCCGCCCACTCAAGTTTTCTGATTGGCCGAAGATGCAATTTTACTAACGCTTAGTCAACCTGATTGTTTATGTGCTCTAAACACCCGCCCATCTAAGTTCTCTGATTGGCCGAAGATGCAATTTTACTAAATCATAACCAATCCTCATTACTTATTTGCTCTAAACACGCGCCCATCTAAGTTCTCTGATTGGCTGAAGACGCAATTTTACTAAATCTTAATCAATCCTCATTGCTTTTGTGCTCTAAACACCCGCCCATCCCAGTTCTCTGATTGGCTGAATACGCAATCTTACTAAATCTTAGCTAATCCTCATTGTTTATGTGCTCGAAACACCCGCCCATCTAAGTTCTCTGATTGGCTGAATACCAATCTTACTAAATCTTAGCCAATCCTCATTGCTTTTGTGCTCTAAACACCCGCCCACTCAAGTTTTCTGATTGGCCGAAGACGCAATTTTACAAAAACCTGAGCCTTATGAAGCCGGTGATATATTTTTAGGCGGCTTCAGTAACGTGCTGTAACGGGGTGTCAAAAAGTGGGTAATGGCGTTATGCCGACAGTAAAAGTAATTAGTTAGATTACCCGTTACTGAAAAAAGTAACAGCATTTAGTAACGTTATTTTAAACGCCGTTATTCCCATCACTGGACGCCATACTACAAATCTGTGATTGTCAATGTTATCCATCGTCGTTTGTAGAGTTGGCCCAACATCAGCTGGGATAGGCTCCTGCTACCCTGAACAGGATACGCACTAGAAAATGCACGTATGGATGGCCTTTGAGTGTATTGCATTCATATTGTGTGTACGTTAATATATAAATGGCTTGCTGTCGTCAAGTGCTGCAATATGAGTACTTGTTGATGTATTGTGTGTACATTTGTGTACAACACAAACACAATTGCTTTAGTTTGGTTACTTCATGTTTCATGTTCTGGTTATAACAATACGTGGACAATATTTTCACGAGTTATGGATGTGGAAAAACATGAAAACAAATATGCTACCGACAAAAGATGAGCTCATAAACAATGTTTATCTTCCATACTGACTTAGCACTAGCGGTGGGCGTGTCTCATTGGACTTCCTGTCATTGTTCTTGGTCCATTTTTATGAGTTCAAGCAAACACAGGAACTGTCTTGATTCGGACCACCTAGGCCAGGAGTGTCAAACTCGTCACAATCGGCCATATATGTGAGAATACTTGGAATATGTTGTTGCTTAATCACATTTATTATTGATTATTTCTTGTAGTATAGATCAGGGGTGCTCACACTTTTTCAGCATGCGAGCTACTTTTAAAATGACCGAGTCAAAATGATCTACCCACTACAAAAATGCAAAACATCTATTTATTTTCAAATGTATTGAGGATTATTTGTACGTACAATGTATGTTGATGTACCTTACATAACCAAATGAGCCAATATTGCAAAACACACATAATTAACTATTAAATTTTTTTGTAATTACCTGAGTTTACTTTGATGACTTGCACTGAATTGAACCAGCCAGGGATGCATAGTCCGGACTGCTGATAGCCAGCCTCAAGCACACTTCCAAATATCAGTCATGGATAATATCCGTATCATAATATCCGTATAATATTCCATATCCGTATGGAAGTGATATGTAAAACTGGACCTTTTTACTTGGTCCAGTTTTTGCCTTTTTACTTGGTCCAGCTCCTTCACTCATTTTAGTGACCATAAACTTTAGCGAGGGCTTTAAAATCTCGCAATTCGCCGACTAGCTTAGCACTTTGCATCGTTGTTTACGCATGAGCGGTGACCTAAAGGTCAAAATTCAGTTGTCATCTGACTGGTTGTCCTGTATGTCAATCAAGTAACGGGGATGGATGATAGGCTGACATCGTAAGTTCTGCTGCACTTAGAGACGTCGTTTGATTTGATTGGTCGCCCGAAGGGCAACATTCAGTTGTCATCTGAATGGCTGCCCTGTATGTCAATCAAGTGACGGCATTGATGCTGGGATGATATTTTTTTAATGTCACACCGCGATTGACCAGCGATCGACCAGTACCACCTCCGCGATCGACCGGTAGCTCGCGATCGACTTAATGAGCACCCCTGTTATAGATGAACTGTGATTGGATGCAAGGCAATTTTCCATCCAAACAGAAATTGATTGATGAACTTACTTACAAGACAATTTACTTAAAGTCATTGTGTGTAGTTTTGCTTTATTTTAGTTTTATTGTGCTGTTTTTAAACTTGTTTTTGTGCTTGTGTGACAGTAGAATGCAAAAAATTATATGTAATATTATTTTGATCCATGCATCCATTTTCTATGCTGCTTATCCTCTCTAGGGTGGCGGTTATGCTGGAGCCTATCCCAGCTGTCTTTGGATGGTAGGCGGGGGATACACACAATCTCCAGCCAATCACAGGGCACATATAGACAGAAGGTAAGCTCTCAGTGCTGTTTAATGGCCTTATTTCATGTCTTCATGCCGCACACCATGCACACTCACACAATTGGAGAAGATCATTTCAATGGCACCCATTCATCTATCCATCTATTTTCTATGCTGTCCACCGTCACTTTGGTCATGGGTATGCTGGAGCCTATCCCAGCTGTCTTTGGTCGCCAGCCAATCGCAGTCATTCATTCATTCATTTTCTACCGCTTATCCTCTCGAGGGTTGTGGGGGTGCTGGAGCCTATAGGCGGGGTACACCCTGGACTGGTGGCCAGCCAATCACAGGGCACATATAGACAAACAACCATTCACACTCACATTCATACCTATGGACAATTTGGAGTGGCTAATTAACCTAGCATGTTTTTGGAATGTGGGAGGAAACCGGAGTACCCGGAGAAAACCCACGCATGCACGGGGAGAACATGCAAACTCCACACAGAGATTGCAGAGGGTGGAATTGAACTCGGGTTTCCTAGCTGCGAGGCCTGCATGTGAACCCCTCGTCCACGTTATTATATGTAATATTATTTAGATCCATCCATCCATTTTCTATGCTGCTTATCCTCTCTAGGGTTGCGGTTATGCTGGAGCCTATCCCAGCTGTCTTTGGATGGTAGGCGGGGATACACACAATCTCCAGCCAATCACAGGGCACATATAGACAAACAACCATTCACACTCACATTCATACCTATGGACAATTTGGAGTGGCTAATTAACCTAGCATGTTTTTGGAATGTGGGAGGAAACCGGAGTACCCGGAGAAAACCATGCAATACAATAATAGCAAAACGTATGGAAGTATTATAGGGTGGGCTAAGTTGCAAATTTTGGCACCGATCTGATACCAAAGTAAATACGATACAAGGCCAGTTTTGTTAGTACTAATACTGATATCGGTACTTTTTACTCATAATTATAATCATTCATTCATTCATTCATTTTCTACCGCTTTTTCCTCACAAGGGTCGCGGGGGTGCTGGAGCCTATCCCAGCTGTCTTCGAGCGAGAGGCAGGGTACACCCTGGACTGATGGCCAGCCAATCACAGGGCACATATAGACAAACAACCATTCACACTCACATTCATACCTATGGACAATTTGGAGTCGCTAATTAACCTAGCATGTTTTTGGAATGTGGGAGGAAACCGGAATACCCAGAGAAAACCCACGCACTGTTTGTTTAAATCCTTGTTGCTAACTTGTAGGACATTCCGGACTATAAATTTAGGTTAATGTTTGTGCACCACAATTAATAGAAATATATTTAAATTCATCAGGAGAAATAAAATACATTAAACAAGGAAGAACATCTTATTGTTATATATTTTTGTTTAATTTAATTTAATTTAATTTAATTTAATTTAATTTAATTTAATTTAATTTAATTTAATTTAATTTAATTTAATTTAATTTAATTTAATTTTATTTTATTTTATTTTATTTTATTTTATTTTATTTTATTTTATTTTATTTTATTTTATTTTATTTTATTTTATTTTATTTTATTTTATTTTATTTTATTTTATTTTATTTTATTTTATTTTATTTTATTTTATTTTATTTTATTTTATTTTATTTTATTTTATTTTATTTTATTTTATTTTATTTTATTTTATTTTATTTTATTTTATTTTATTTTATTTTATTTTATTTTATTTTATTTTATTTTATTTTATTTTATTTTATTTTATTTTATTTTATTTTATTTTATTTTATTTTATTTTATTTTATTTTATTTTATTTTATTTTATTTTATTTTATTTTATTTTATTTTATTTTATTTTATTTTATTTTATTTTATTTTATTTTATTTTATTTTATTTTATTTTATTTTATTTTATTTTATTTTATTTTATTTTATTTTATTTTATTTTATTTTATTTTATTTTATTTTATTTTATTTTATTTTATTTTATTTTATTTTATTTTATTTTATTTTATTTTATTTTATTTTATTTTATTTTATTTTATTTTATTTTATTTTATTTTATTTTATTTTATTTTATTTTATTTCATTTTGTTCCAGTTTCCCAAGGTCATGATTCCAGTCATCACTGATATAAAGGTCAGGTGGCAGGATGGCAAAAGGTCACTGATTTTTTTTTCTCCTCCCCCGTGCATCCATCTTCACTTTCCTATTGTGATGTCACCACATAGCTGAGGTCATATGCCCCCCCCCCACACCCCCCCATGTGTATTGTAACTCACTACAATTAAGGGAGTCAGCTTAAAAGTCTGAAGTCTACCGAGACCGGAGACATCTGGAGAAGCAGTCAAAACACATTGAAGTCCACCATTGTTTTGTCCCGGCTCAAAACGGAACTGGTCAGCGAAGGCGAAAGAAAGGAACCATAACCGCCGCTAAACATGGTTTTCCGCCTTTAGTTTATGTCCCAAACAGGATGCAGCAACATGAACGCGGCACTTTCAGGAGCCACAAGCGAATGTTCCTTCACATTCCATATGGAAAACTCTCGTTGTTAAGTTACGACGATGCCGCTGTTGTTCTTACTACTTCTGCTCAATACCCGTTTTGGAGGATTTAACGGCATCGAATATGAAACAATGTGCACTTCGAATGTTTGCTTTACTCTACACTTGGACAAGGTGAGCTTTGACAAGGCCGGTCAGAGCTGTTTCCACAATGGAGGGTACCTGATGACGGTCAGGAACGAAGAAGAAGACCATCATATCCATTCTTTGATCTCCTTGATCCAGAAGGAGAAGCAATTCAAGTTTTGGATCGGATTAAAACTTCACAAAGGCGACTGCGTTTTAGCTGACAAACCTCTCAGAGGATTCAAGTGGACATCCGGTGAAGAAGATTCCCGCTTCTCCAACTGGGATAAAGAACCCGTGGACACATGTACTGAACGATGTGTGCATGTTAGCTACAATCCGAAAAATCGGAATATTCTGAAATGGACTGCCGGAGCTTGCAAGACTCCTTCTTTTTACATGTGTAAGTTTTACTTCCAAGGAATGTGCGGATCTCTGCTTCTGTCGGGATCTGGAGATATATCATACACGGCTCCTTTCTCCGAGGAACCCTTGCAAAATGAGATCAAATCCTTACCAATCGGAACGTACGCGAAAATCACATGTGCCGATCGGGAATCTCACTTTTCTGTTTGTATGCTGAGTGATGATAAATACCAGTGGAACGTCGGAGGTCCGTTCTGTAAGGCAGATCCCGGAAAATGTGCTTCCGATAACGGCGGATGTGAACATCTGTGCCAGGAGGACTCGGATCAGGTTCGATGCCTCTGTAAGCAAGGTTACACAATCGAGGAAAACGGGTTTTCTTGTAAGTTACAAGACGTGTGCAACGTGGAATTTTGTGAACACGACTGCATCCTGGGAGAATCCGGATTTTCCTGCGATTGTCCCGTCGGATTCAAATTGGAAGCAAATCAGCGGAATTGCTCGGATATCGACGAGTGCCAACTCCCACATGTTTGCGCTAATCGTTTGTGTGTTAACACACACGGAAGCTACACGTGTGCATGTCGGGAAGGTTTCCAAATGTTCCGAGGTGATTGTCTCGATTCGGATGAGTGTGTGAATTCCCGATGTGAACACGGTTGCTTGAACACGATGGGATCGTTTTCCTGCTACTGCGAGGATGGCTTTACTTTATCCGAGGATGGCTACTCTTGCGCGGACGTCAACGAATGCGCCACGGAACGCTGTCAATTCCGATGTGTCAACACCGAAGGAAGTTTCAGTTGCGTATGCCCGGCGGGGTTCCATTCGGATGCGATTGGAATGGATTGCGTTCCGGATATCACTGACGCACCGTTAAATGACGCAACGCAAGTAAACATCGCCGAAACTGAACCCACGGTGACACAGGAACGCCGACGAGTGTCCACGCCCCTTCCACGTTTGGAGACCGTCACGCCAATTAATGCGTCCTCGGCATCGAGCGCTAAAGTCGTCAACTCCAGAGTGCTTATCTGTGTCCTGGGATCGGTGATTCCGTTGCTGATGTTAGTCGCCGCGACGTTAGGTATTGCCGTTGTTCGATGTCATCGAGCTAGAAAAGAAGCAAAGAAAACGACAACAGACACTTATTGTTGGGTGGCCTCGGGTTTGGATCCACGCTTGGAGAAATTTTACGAATCCATCTTGACTGATGATTTATGACCCGATGGACGGAATTGCTTTTGTGTATAATTCATCTTCAAGCATATTTATGTAATTTATATTTAAGGTTCGACTGTATAAACGTCATTTCTGTATATTTCTGTATAAACGTCATACAGAAATTAATTACAGTGCTTTTTTCATTTTTCTATTATATATTTTTTTCATAATATTTTGACTTTATTCATTTGAAATTATAGCTGTTTTTTCCAATTCTGTGTTTTTTCCATATTCCATATTTTATTTAAATTTCATCATAATGATTTTCATAATAATTCATAATAATTTTCACGATAATTTTCATAGTAATTTTCATAGTAATTTTCATAGTAATTTTCATAGTAATTTTCGTAATAATTCATAAAAAAATTTCATAATAATTCATAAAAAATTTCATAATAATTCATAATACTTTTCATAATAATTCCCATATTTTGGATTTTATTTTTTTGTAAAATTATAATTTTTACTGCAACCTAATTCTCCAAAAATTACGACTTTATTTTTTTGTTCCTGATCATAATATTTTTACATGTTTTTTTTTTACTATTTCAAATGTACACTAAATGTGCCATTTTTCTATTATATATTTTAAAAAATACTACTACGACTACTTTTGATATTTGGTCCCTTGATATTTGTACTGTAGTTTTACTGTAGTCGTAAAAACAACATTTTTTGACTCTTTGCTACTAAAACGACATTATTGTTCGTCATAATATTAGAAGTTTATTCTTGTAAAATTAGTGTTTTTTCATTTTTCTATTATATTATTTTTGTCATAATATTTTGACTTTATTCATTTGAAATTATAGCTGGTTTTTTTCAATTTTCTTGTTCTTTTTTTCCATATGACTTCTTTTATTTAATTTTCACAATAATTCATAATAATTTTCATAATAATCCATAATAATTTTCATAATAATGTTCATAATAATTTTAATAATAATTTTCATAATAATGTTCATAATAATTTTCATAATGATTTTCATAATAATTCATAATAATTTTCACGATAATTTTCATAGTAATTTTCATAGTAATTTTCATAGTAATTTTCATAATAATTTTCATAGTAATTTTCATAGTAATTTTCGTAATAATTCATAAAAAATTTCATAATAATTCATAATAATTTTTAATAATAATTCCCATATTTTGGACTTTATTTTTTGTAAAATTATAATTTTTACTGCAACCTAATTCTCCAAAAATTTCGACTTTATTTTTTTGTTTCAGATTATAATATTTCTACATTTTTTCTTCACTATTTCAAATGTACACTAAATGTGCCATTTTTCTATTATATATTTTAAAAAATACTACTACTACTACTTTTGATATTTGGTCCCTTGATATTTGCACTGTAGTTTTACTGTAGTCGTAAAAAAACTTTTTTTCGACTCTTTATTGTTATTATTGTTCCTCATAATATTATGAATAGTTTATTCTCGTAAAATTAGTGTTTTTTTCATTTTTCCATTATATATTTTTGTCATAATATTTTGACTTTATTCATTTGAAATTATAGCTTTTTTCTCCAATTTTGTTTTTCTTTTTTCCATATGACTTCTTTTATTTAAATTTCACCATAATTCATAATAATTTTCATAATAATTCATAATAATTTTCATAATAATTTTCATAATAATTTTCATAATAATTTTCATAATAATTCCTATATTTTTGACTTTATTTTTGTAAAATTATAATTTTTACTGCAACCTAATTTTCCAAAAATGACTAAAATGACGACTTTATTTTTTGTTCCTCATCATAATATTTCAACATCTTTTTTCTTTACTAGTTCAAATTTACGCTACTAAAATTACTGTTACTGAAAAATTACTGAAAAATACTACTAAATTCTACTAATACTAATAAAAATACTACTACTACTACTTTTGATATTTGGTCCACCAACACATACTGTAGTCGTAAAAACAACATTTTTTCGACTCTTTGTCATCGAGCTAGAAAAGAAGCAAAGAAAAGGACAACAGACACTTATTGTTGGGTGGCCTCGGGTTTGGATCCACGCTTGGAGAAATTTTACGAATCCATCTTGACTGATGATTTATGACCCGATGGACGGAATTGCTTTTGTGTATAATTCATCTTCAAGCATATTTATGTAATTTATATTTAAGGTTCTTATAACTGTAAATACTCTTGTGGCTCTTCTTTCTGATTGGTTGCACATATAAACATCATACAGAAATTAATTACAGTGTTTTTTTCATTTTTCTATTATATATTTTTTTCATAATATTTTGACTTTATTCATTTGAAATTATAGCTGTTTTTTCCAATTCTGTGTTTTTTTCATATTCCATATTTTATTTAAATTTCATCATAATGATTTTCATAATAATTCATAATAATTTTCACGATAATTTTCATAATAATTTTCATAGTAATTTTCATAGTAATTTTCATAATAATTTTCATAGTAATTTTCGTAATAATTCATAAAAATTTTCATAATATTTTTTTATAATAATTCCCATATTTTGGACTTTATTTTTGTAAAATTATAATTTTTACTGCAACCTAATTCTCCAAAAATTACGACTTTATTTTTTTTGTTCCTGATTATAATATTTCTACATGTTTTTTCTTCACTATTTCAAATGTACACTAAATGTGCCATTTTTCTATTATATATTTTTAAAAATACTACTACGACTACTTTTGATATTTGGTCCCTTAATATTTGTTTTACTGTAGTCGTAAAAAAACATTTTTTCGACTCTTTATTGTTATTATTGTTCCTCATAATATTACAAGTTTATTCTCGTAAAATTAGTGTTTTTTTCATTTTTCTATTAGATTTTTTTTCATAATATTTTTACTTTATTCATTTGAAATTATAGCTTTTTTTCCAATTTTGTTGTTCTTTTTTCCAGATGACTTCTTTTATTTAAATTTCACCATAATTCATAATAATTTTCATAATAATTCATAATAATGTTCATAATAATTTTCATAATGATTTTCATAATAATTCATAATAATTTTCACGATAATTTTCATAGTAATTTTCATAGTGATTTTCATAGTAATTTTCGTAATAATTCATAAAAAAATTCATAATAATTCATAATAATTTTCATAATAATTCCCATATTTTGGACTTTATTTTTTGTAAAATTATAATTTTTACTGCAACCTAATTCTCCAAAAATTACGACTTTATTTTTTTGGTTCCTGATTATAATATTTCTACATGTTTTTTCTTCACTATTTCAAATGTACACTAAATGTGCCATTTTTCTATTATATATTTTTAAAAATACTACTACTACTACTTTTGATATTTGGTCCCTTGATATTTGTACTGTAGTTTTACTGTAGTCGTAAAAACAACATTTTTTCGACTCTTTGCTACTAAAACAACATTATTGTTCCTCATAATATTACAAGTTTATTCTCGTAAAATTAGTGTTTTTTCATTTTTCTATTATATTATTTTTTCATAATATTTTGACTTTATTCATTTGAAATTATAGCTGTTTTTTTCCAATTTTGTTGTTCTTTTTTCCATATGACTTCTTTTATTTAATTTTCATAATAATTCATAATACTTTTCATAATAATTCATAATAATTTTCATAATAATTCATAATAATTTTAATAATAATTTTCATAATGATTTTCATAATAATTCATAATAATTTTCACGATAATTTTCATAGTAATTTTCATAGTAATTTTCATAGTAATTTTCATAGTAATTTTCATAATACTTTTCATAATAATTCATAATAATTTTCATAATAATTCATAATAATTTTCATAATGATTTTCATAATAATTCATAATAATCTTCACGATAATTTTCATAATGATTTTCATAGTAATTTTCATAGTAATTTTCATAGTAATTTTCATAGTAATTTTCATAATAATTCATAAAAAATTCATAATAATTCATAAAAAATTCATAATAATTCATAAAAAATCATAATAATTCATAAAAAATCATAATAATTCATAATACTTTTCATAATAATTGCCATATTTTGGACTTTTAGTTTTGTAAAATTATAATTTTTACTGCAACCTAATTCTCCAAAAATTACAACTTTTTTTTTGTTCCTGATCATAATATTTCTACATGTTTTTTCTTTACCAATTCAAATGTACAATACTAAAATTACTGTTATTATGAATATTATATATATATAATATTATATTATATTATTATTTAATATAATATTATTTATTCTCATAATATTAAAATGTCAACCAGTCCAAGGTGTACCCTGCCTGTCTCCTGAAGTCCCATATTTTGGACTTTTACTTTTGTTTATGCTACTAAAATGACTTTTATTATGAATATTATTATTTGCTATAATGTGCTTTGATTTTCCACTGGTTTCTGAGCGCATACACAGCATACATAACCATAAGTCAAAAGTAAAAGTCATGTCTTTGTTCTGAAAAAGCGTCACGGTCCCTGAGCTCCACATTGGAAAAAACCCAGTAGTTAAGTCTTTATCTCATTTCCTTCCCGCCTTTAACTTTCCTTCCGCAGTCGCCTGCAGGGCTCGGAGTTTGCCGTGGAAAAAAAAGCCAACATTTGAGAATGAACGACATCCCAGCGACATGGCTTGCTGGAATCTCCAAATCCTTGTCGCGTTACCGCTTGTGTTCTCCGTCCAAACATGCTTTTCCACAGATCCGACTTCCGCTTGTCGACCGTTCTGCATCGGGAACAACTGCTTGGTTATCAACCGAGACAAAGTGGATTTTTCAACGGCAGAAGAACGATGCCGAGCCAGGAAAGGACAACTAATGACTTTTCAATCTCCCGGAGATTACAGATTACATGAAATGATAAGGAAAGAACTGAACGGGAATTTTTGGATCGGACTCTTTCTACCGGCAAATACATGCAGTAGCTTCTCGGCTAATATGCGAGGCTACGAGTGGACGTCTGATCGCAGGCGCAGCGATCACATTCCTTCTTTTATCACCTGGAAAAACGACATAAGAGTCTGTTCTCCATATTGTGTGTCGCTTTCCGATGACCGAACCTTCACGGAAAAACCATGCACCGAAAAAACCGACGGCTTCCTCTGCAGAACCTACCACAAAAACGCATGCGTGGTAGAAAAATCGTCATTTTTCCGCAGTTCCAAAGGCTGCTCGGATGCTCCGTGTGAACAAAACTGCACCGTAGTAAAAGACGGATTCAAATGCTCCTGTTTCCGAGGATACGCACCACACAACGAGGATCCCAGGAGGTGCAGAATCCATTGCGCTCGGGAAAGATGTCCTGCCATCTGCGAGAAAAACACTAACAGCGCTTGCTTCTGCGCTGAAGGCTTCATCATCAATGATCAATTCTGTGAAGACATCGACGAATGCATCATGGGGGAATGCGACCAAGAATGTAAAAACACATTCGGAAGTTTTATCTGCTCCTGTAAAGAAGGCTACGTTCTAACGGAACAAGTGAAATGCGTCCGAGCAGTCGACGGACATTTTGATATCACCACTCCATCCGCCAAAGGTTACGTTAAACCCAACAACGATACCATGAAAGGTTCCTCCGTGTCTGCAGACACTTTTATTTGGCTGTGGATTTTACTCGCTTTGTGCGTGGTTGGGTTTATATGTATCGGGAGAGTCTACGTGATGAAACGGCACAAGCGAAGAGAGCAAAATTCCAACCAAATTCCGAGTGCCGCAGTGGGAAATACTTAGGTGCTGATTTTAACTTGTTTGCATGCATTTTACTTCATGGCTGCCTGTTATGTTATGTTATTATCGAGCGGGGATACTTTAAATAAACATGAACTAGAAAACGTTTCCACAGCATAATAATTGTTCAACATGAAAGAATTACAAATACAGTAAACCTCGGATATATCGGACTCGGATATATCGGAAATTCGCTCACAACGGACAGATAAAAAAATAACCGATTTTTCTGTAATGCATTTCCAATAAAAATTCATTGCATATATCGGATTTTTTTATAACGGATTTCGCCTATTTTTTTGGACAAAATCTCCAGTCCCGTTCCATTAAATTTCCCTCGCATATATCGGATATATCGCCGCATCGTGGCGCTCCGATTCGCCGAATCGTGACAGGCCGCTATACGACGTCATTTGTAGCGTTTGCAGCGTTGCCTGCGCGTCCAGGTACATTGGAAACATAGTCAAGGAAGTGCCTTTTTATAACGGATAAAATCCCATTTACGCATATACCGGATATAAATCCCATATATGCGTAAAACGGACATTTTCCGGTATACGCATATAACGGATTTCGCTTATATCGGACAAAACCAGTGGGAACAATTGAATCCGATATATCCGAGGTTTACTGTAGATGGAAGATGAAGCCATTTCTTAGGCATTATTATGAAGTCATTATTTATTTTTATGATCAGTCCCTTTTTGTTTAGCAAAGATATTAATATTGCTGATTTAACTCAAAAAGATTACAATATACAAATACATTCATTCATTGCTGGAGCCTATCCCAGCTGTCTTCAGGCGAGAGGCAAGGTACACCCTGGACTGGTGGCCAGCCAATCACAAGGCACATATAGACAAACAACCATTCACACTCACATTCATACCTATGGACAATTTGGAGTCGCTAATTAACCTAGCATGTTTTTGGAATGTGGGAGGAAACCCGTAGTACCCGGAAAAACATGCAAACTCCACACAGAGATATTCGAGGATGGAATCGAACTCGGGTCTCTTAGCTGTGAGACCTGCGTGCTAACCTTTTTTTTTACACTGTGCATCCATGAATCAATCATTCATTCAGTGTTGCAGGGATGCTGGAGCCTATCCCAGCTGTCTTCAGGCGAGAGGCGGGGTACACCCTGGACTGGTGGCCAGCCAATCACAGGGCACATATAGACAAACAACCATTCACACTCACATTCATACCTATGGACAATTTGGAGTGGCTAATTAACCTAGCATGTTTTTGGAATGTGGGAGGAAACCGGAGTACCCGGAGAAAACCCACGCATGCACGGGGAGAACATGCAAACTCCACACAGATATATTCGAGGGTGGAATCGAACTCGGGTCTCTCAGCTGTGAGACCTGCGCGCTAACCACTTTTTTTACACCGTGCATCCATGAATCAATCATTCATTCAGTGTTGCAGGGATGCTGGAGCCTATCCCAGCTGTCTTTGGGCAAGAGGCGGGGTACACCCTGGACTGGTGGCCAGCCAATCACAGGGCACATATAGACAAACAACCATTCACACTCACATTCATACCTATGGACAATTTGGAGTCGCTAATTAACCTAGCATGTTTTTGGAATGTGGGAGGGAACCGGAGTACCCGGAAAAACATGCAAACTCCACATAGAGATGGCCGAGGGTGGAATCGAACTCAGGTCTCTTAGCTGTGAGACCTGCGCGCTAACCACTTTTTTTACACCGTGCATCCATGAATCAATCATTCATTCAGTGTTGCAGGGATGCTGGAGCCTATCCCAGCTGTCTACGGGCGAGAGGCGGAGTACACCCTGGACTGGTGGCCAGCCAATCACAGGGCACATATAGACAAACAACCATTCACACTCACATTCATACCTATGGACAATTTGGAGTCGCTAATTAACCTAGCATGTTTTTGGAATGTGGGAGGAAACCGGAGTACCCGGAGGGTGAAAACCCACGCATGCACGGGGAGAATGTGCAAACTCCACACAGACATGGAATTGAACTTGGGTCTCCTAGCTGTGAGGCCTAACCACTTACCGCCGTGCAGCCCCATACAAAAAAAGTGTTTTCCCCCTTTCCTGATGTTTGTCACAATTAAATGTTTCAGATCATGAAACAAATGTAAATATATGTAAATATATGTAAATATATGTAAATATACAGTTGAGTCCAGCACTTACTAAAATCATCTTTATTGTCTGTCTAACATCGCCATCTACTGTTATTTCTATCAAATTTCACATCTTGCATAAAATAATAATTTAGTGGTTCTTTAAACGTGTTTTTGTTTCATTTCCAGACAGGACAGTAATACTTGTGTATTTTATTTGCTATTGTAGTAAATCAGAGTCACAGACATATGTACTATACCAAGAAGATGTACCAGGAAGACACACATGGGGTTTGGTGTCTATACTATACTTCTATAGCAGGATATAGCAGGATAGAGATATTTGAGCTCTTATGAGTGCAACTTGGCTCGCGCCATTACATCCCAGTGGATTCCAATAGGGGGATTGTTTGTGACATTTGGTTCCACTTGATGGACACTTTGAAGATTTTGAAATTTTTTTGCCCAAACTAAATTTTTGCCACAGTTACGGGCCACCACGAGCCAGTTGGGAGGCAGCTTGAGCCACTACACGCCACTAGGCACCTTATTGGCGACACCAGTAGCGTCATTAGGCCTATTTTAGGGGGGCTTCAGTCCGCCTAAAATGTTCTTAAGCCCACCTAAATAATTTGATATTTTTTAATATATTTTTTTATTATTTTTTATTTATTTAATTTTATTTTTTTATTGTTTTTATTTTAAATTTATTTGTTTTTTTATATATTTAAAAAAAATATATATTTATTTAATTTTATTAAAAAAAATTATTTTACATTTATTTGGTTTTTAATTTTTTTTATGCCTACTACATTCATTCATATCCTGTGCATCTCCAGGGGGCTAAGCCCAGGCGACACTAGGCGGCACAGCAAATTGCATTGGCACCAACTGGAACCAACTGGCACCAACTGGAACCAACTGGCACCAACTGGCCCAGTGGACTCTTAGCATGACAAATGCAAAACATATTTGTGTGAAAGTGAAACATTTTTTCACAAAAACCTGTTTTTCTCGATTTCTAGTCAGGAACTGATATTTTCCTGAAACTTACTTCGTCTAATCCTTCTTTTGGTATGTAGCCATATACCACAATAATCTGTGTGCCTTGAAAGATCAGTCGAAATCATCACAAATGGCATATTTAATGCACAAAATGTATCAATATGGCCGCCTACATCCTTCAGTTTTTCTCTATTGTGAAGGTTTGGCCCAGCCCCTGCTTTAAGTTAATATGTGACATTTTAGCAATTAAGAACAAAGAAGTCGTCTCATGTACACGAGCCAGATATACATACTTATGGATCTAAACTGTGTCCTCACACTAATAAAATGTAAAGGAAACTTTGAACGCCATCCACGACTGCCTAGATCCAGTTATCGGAGCTGATAAGAATATATTTAGACACAAACTCCAACTTGTAATCAGTGAAAAAACTTCACTCGTGTAAAAGAGCAAACATAAGGGGAAACCCATGACCTTTATATCAGTGATGACTGGAATCATGACCTTGGGAAACTGGAACAAAATAAAATAAAATAAAATAAAATAAAATAAAATAAAATAAAATAAAATAAAATAAAATAAAATAAAATAAAATAAAATAAAATAAAATAAAATAAAATAAAATAAAATAAAATAAAATAAAATAAAATAAAATAAAATAAAATAAAATAAAATAAAATAAAATAAAATAAAATAAAATAAAATAAAATAAAATAAAATAAAATAAAATAAAATAAAATAAAATAAAATAAAATAAAATAAAATAAAATAAAATAAAATAAAATAAAATAAAATAAAATAAAATAAAATAAAATAAAATAAAATAAAATAAAATAAAATAAAATAAAATAAAATAAAATAAAATAAAATAAAATAAAATAAAATAAAATAAAATAAAATAAAATAAAATAAAATAAAATAAAATAAAATAAAATAGATATATATATAATATAATGATGAAATTAAATATATTTCTATTAATTGTGGTGCACAAAAATTTACCTAAATTTATAGTCTGGAATGTCCTACAAGTTAGCAACTAGGATTTAAACAAACAGTGCGTGGGTTTTCTCCGGGTATTCCGGTTTCTTCCCACATTCCAAAAACATGCTAGGTTAATTAGCGACTCCAAATTCTCCATAAGTACAAATGTGAGTGTGAATGATTGTTTGTTTATATGTGCAATGTGATTGGCCGGAGATTTGGTGTAACCCCCGCCTCCCATCCAAAGTCTTCTGGGATAGGCTCCAGCATATATCGTCAACCCTAGTGTGGTGAGTGGTGATCAAAGATGGAGGGATGGATTGATTTTGAGGAGCGTTGATTGGGTCGTTTGTAGTTGTGAATTGGAATGATACGAATAAGGATATTTTTGAGTTTAGTTTTTGATATTGATATTTTTATATTTTTTTATTTATTATGAAATTTTTAAAATTCTTACCGATAGTATTTTTTGTTTTTATTGACTTATTTTGCTTCATTATGATTATAATTATGAGTAAAAAGTATCAGTTTCAGTATTAGTACTGACAAAACTGGCCTTGTATTGTATTTACTTTGGTATCAGATCGGTGCCAAAATTTGCAACACAGCCCACCCTTATCAGGAAGTGATTACGGAAGTGACGCATCTCTTACATGGACCAATCAGAAAAGTAGGCGGCTCCTCATACAAGAACGTCATTGGGTTAAAGTTTTTTCGCCGCATATAAATAATAACAGCCATGACGTGAGTTTAGCATGTGCGGATAGACGCTCATTGTCGAATATTTAAAAAGAAAAATAAAAAAAACACCGACACGAAGCAGAACCAGCATGTCGGTCGACAGCGTGTTCAGGACCCGCTCGCTCGGTGTGGCCGCCGAGGGTCTTCCTGATCAGTACGCCGATGGTAAAGCAGCGAAAGTGTGGCAGCTATACATCGGAAACACGCAGAGTAGGACGCAGGAGTACAAAAGCTGGGTGGTGTCGCTGCTGAGGGAGCAAGGTGCCCGGAGAGTGCTGGATGTAGCCTGCGGAACAGGGTAAAGTCGGGCACAACTGACGCCACACTCCACTAAAAAACATGGCTTCCGGCTACCTAGCATAACATGTCATGTACTATGTTGTATATTTATTAAGTCTAATGTGTGTTAAATCTAATACCTTGAGGAGCCAGATAATTTTATTACCCCTCTGAATATTGTAAAAATATAATTAATTCATTATTAATAAGATAAGTGTTGGATATTACACTGAATCGTGGATTAGCTTAGCATACTGATTGACATTGTATTATCATTAGCATCTTCAGTATACATGTATTAGTATTTAGCATTCTTCAGTGTTCCTCTGTAATTCAATCCCTTCTACATGGTTACATTTGATATGCACCACCTTTCATAACAAAAAACGACTGAAAATAATCCACAAAGTGAAAATAAGATTATGTGATACAGAGAGGTGATGATAAATTGTTAGCATGTGATCATGCTTAAATGCCATTTCATGATATAATATGTTGATTGACACTTTGGCAGGTTGGTGTCCATTTGTCAATGGAGGGCTGAGACACCGCCGGCCGTCCATCAAACCGAAAGTGGTGATTATTAAAATCACCGTCTGGAAAAAGAAAACTATTTGTAATCCCTAAAATGTCAACACTGCAAACTATAAGTAAAATATATTATATAATAGTTAGTCAGTGTGGTGACGTTGACCCCATTCTGCAGCACGAGCGTGTCAGGCGACGTAAACATGATCAGAGCGGAATGTGGTTTACAAATGGCCTCACTATTTTTAGCCCCCCCTTAAAATATGCCCGTCGCATATGATGGGGAATTTATGAAATAACAAATTCACACATGCCAAACGGTGGCTCATGAGTTTCCTTATCCGTGCAACGTAAACAACTCCAGATCGATAGTGAACTTATGTTCTCCTGAATGGGATTACATAATTTGTTTTCTACAGTCCATATCCGCCCCCCCGCTTGTGCCCCCCATCTTGTGCTTTATAAGTTTGTTGCTGTTAATCATTGAAGTGCAGTAACTTTTTCAGGTCATTGTTCAATCTGACTCGTCGTAAAAAAGGAGCGTGTGAGGTCATGTGCAGGTTGCGTCAACATCGCCTCCCAACGAGTTTTTTTTCAAGGAAGTCGCGGACAGGAATCAACAGCCTCAATCCAGAATGGAATTTGTGTAGGCGGGGGAACTGCGCATTCGACATCGAAGTCGTTGAGCCTTCTTGCACGATATCACGTAATTGAGGTCGTTAGAGAGATTATTCATCTCAACGGTGTTTGTTTTCGAGCTGAAAACTCAAAACCAAAATATTCAAATGCATCATATCCGTGCTTGTTGTTAAAGAGCATATAGATACAGATGCAATGCTAATATCTTTAGGAATATAAACAATTTTTTTATGACACCCTGGTTTTATTATGCTATTCGACCGGATGTGTGACACTCTTATTTGGAAGGCTGGAATTGTGATGTGTTTTGACAACAGAAAATAATTGAGAATAATTTATACTCTAAAAACAAAAACACTTCTATGCTAGGACTACGTTATGCTAGGCATAGCATTTCAGTATGTGGAATCAAACTATGGAATGGATTGAGTAAGGACCTCAAACAATGCACAACGATGAGCCAATTCAAGAAACAATACAAGCAGTTGATGTTTGCTAAATACTTCAGTACGTGACAAAAAAAAACATAAAAAAAAAACTTAAATTATATTCGGAAAGCAGGAAGTGAACAAATGTAACAGTTACTGATTGTAAAAGTGCCAGATGGAGGGGTAGGATTTAATAAGCTTTGCTTCTTCCTGCTCTGGGTTCATTGAAGACTCTAAATTGTCAACAACCAATAGCCAAGGTCAGCTGGGATAGGCTCCAGCATAACCCCACGACTGTACAGAAGAGATAATTAATGAATAATAAAACAGCCGGGCTGCACGGTTGTCGAGTGGTTAGCAAGCAGGCCTCACAAGCTAGGAGCCCCGAGTTCAATTCCATCCTCGGCTATTTCTGTGTGGAGTTTGCATGTTCTCCCCGTCCGGGTTCTCCGGTTTCCTCCCACATTCCAAAAACATGCTAGGTTAATTAGCGACTCCAAATTGTTCATAGGTATGAATGTGAGTGTGAATGGTTGTTTGTCTTTATGTGCCATGTGATTGGCTGGTCCGCCTCTTGCCCGAAGACAGCTGGGATAGGCTCCAGCATAACCCCACGACTGTACAGAGGAGATAATTAATGAATAATAAAACGGCCGGGCTGCACGGCGGTTGAGTGGTTAGCAAGTAGGCCTCACAGCTAGGAGACCCAAGTTCAATTCCATCCTCGGTTATTTCTGTGTGGAGTTTGCATGTTCTCCCCGTCCGGTTTCTCTGGTTTCCTCCCACATTCCAAAAACATGCTAGGTTAATTAGCGACTCCAAATTGTCCATAGGTATGAATGTGAGTGTGAATGGTTGTTTGTCTTTATGTGCCATGTGATTGGCTGGTCCGCCTCTCGCCCGAAGACAGCTGGGATAGGCTCCAGCATAACCCCGCGACTGTAGAGAGGAGATAATTAATGAATAATAAAACAGCTGGGTTGCACGGCGGTTGAGTGGTTAGCATGCAGGCCTCACAAGCTAGGAGACCCGAGTTCAATTCCATCCTCGGCTATTTCTGTGTGGAGTTTGCATGTTCTCCCCGTCCGGGTTCTCCGGTTTCCTCCCACATTCCAAAAACATGCTAGGTTAATTAGCGACTCCAAATTGTTCATAGTAGGTATGAATGTGAGTGTGAATGGTTGTTTGTCTATATGTGTTCTGTGATTGGCTGGCCCGCCTCTCACTTGAAGACAGCTGGGATAGGCTCCAGCACCCCCTGCGACCCTCGTGAGGATAAGCGGAAATGGCACCCAGGCCGCACTTTGGACACCACTGCCCTAGACAGACCATTCATTGATAATTGACTGATTAATTGTAAAGCTTTATTCAGTATAAGAAATGGATACTGGGATTAATAAACAATCTTTGTAAAGAAGTTCAAATACAGCCATTGTAGCTAATGAGCTAATGTGGCTGGTTTAATATGTTTAATATATATATATATATATATATATATATATATATATATATATATATATATATATATATATATATATATATATATATATATATATATATATATATATATATATATATATATATATATATATATATACACAGTACACTATGTCTCAAAAAGAAACTGAAACAATGTGTTTCATAAGAAGAAAGTGAAAGTTAACACTAAGAAAGTCCATTTAGCTTTGTCTATAGTGTAGCACCAGATCCTGATAGTATTCATTCATTCATTCATTCATTTTCTACCGCTTTTCCTCACAAGGGTCGTGGGGGTGCTGGAGCCTATCCCAGCTGGTCGCCAGCCAATCACAGGGCACATATAGACAAACAACCATTCACACTCACATTCATACCTATGGACAATTTGGAGTGGCTAATTAACCTAGCATGTTTTTGGGATGTGGGAGGAAAACCGGAGTACCCGGTGAAAACCCACGCATGCACGGGGAGATCATGAACATGTGTGTGTGTGTGTACGTGTTTGTACTTGTTTGTACCGGTGTATCGATTTAATTGGTGTTGGAACTTCTTTAAAAAAAAATCTGTCTCTTCCAGGGTGTGGTTGCAAATTCACATGCCAATCATAAACAAGTCATAACCATTGTTTTAATCTTGTTGTCGTCTGCATTCAAAGCTGGAAGAAACCAATATATTTGGTTGGAAAAAAAAACAACAACTTTCAACAGTGTCACTTTAGCAAACACACAAAGGATTACCAGAATCCCATTGAAGCCACATTTTGCTTACACTGCCTTTTTTTTCTATTCTGTAGCGTGGACTCCATTATGTTAGTGGAGGAGGGGTTCAACGTGGTGAGTGTGGATGCCAGCGACAAAATGCTCAAGTACGCACTGAAGGCGAGATGGGAGCGAAGAAAAGAACAAGCCTTTGACCAATGGGGTAAGAGATTTTGTTGACATCGTTAAGCCATTTTTGACAAACTCATTGATGAATGTTCTAGTACAATGATTCCCAAAGTGTGGGCCGTTGTGGTACTGCAGGTGGGCTATTAAAAAAAATATATATATATATATATATATATATATGAAATATAAAACAATAAAAATATAATATAAAACTATGATACAGAGATCATTAAAAATATTATTCATTTTTGGAAAAATTGTTGTAAAAATTATTTTAATTGTAAAATATTTATTGCACAATTTAAAAAAAATTATAGGCCTAAGACCGCACGGGCGGGTTCAATTCCACCCTCGGCCATCTCTGTGTGGAGTTTTCTCCGGGTACTTAATTGGCGACTCCAAATTGTCCATAGGTATGAATGTGAGTGTGAATGGTTGTTTGTCTATATGTGCCCTGTGATTGGCTGGCCACCAGTCCAGGGTGTACCCTGCCTCTCGCCCCAAGAAGACAGCTGGGATAGGCTCCAGCACCCCCTCGACCCTCGTGAGGAAAAGCGGTAGAAAATGAATGAATTATTAATTATATTATATAAATAATAATAATAATAATTATTATTATTATTATCATTATTCATTACATACATTATTCATCATAATGTATTTTTAATAATAATAATTATATATAATTATAAATAATTAAATAATTAAAAATAATAATAAATTATTATTATTATTAAAAAATACATTATGATGAATAATGATGATAAAATAATTTTAAAAATAATTTATTATTAATAATAATTATTATTAATATTATAATATATATTATTACTACTGGCAATAATTAATAATAATTTTATTATTATTATTATTATTATTATTATTATTATTATTATTATTATTATTATTATTATTATTATTATTATTATTATTATTATTATTATTATTATTATTATTATTATTATTATTAAGTGCTCTAAGAACGCAGCATTTCATCTATGTACTGTTTATAGGACAAAGGTGGACTGCGGACATTTTTTAGATTTGTGGGCCCTGAGTTGGTAAAGTTCGGGATCCCCTGTTTCTAGTATTTCACATACATGGTTTCTTTCCCCTATGACTTTTTTTGAAGCTGTGGTGGTGGGCTGCATGGGAGGGTGTTTGCATTAAAAAAAAAAAAAGACAAATAGCACTTTTTTACTGGCTTATTTATGTATTAACTAATCGATTTAATTTTTAGCAACTAGCAGAAAATGTTGCTGAGAGCGCTGCCGACATTTAAATTGGATGCGGGATACCTAGCCTGCAGACATGTAAACAAAAATACCACAAAGTGCAATGAGATTGAAACGTGAACGATCACACACACACACACACACACACACACTTGCATACATAGGCGACAAGCTGTCGTCAATTGACTCCACATTTTAGGACTATTGTTCATTCTCCTGATAATAAGAAACAAAGTGAAAGTCAACACAAGATGTGTCATGTATCTGGTGACATAAACCAAGTGCCCCAGCGAAAAGTAGGGCTCTACTATACCCTATCCATCTAAAAATCCGACTTAAAAATAGTTGGTTCTACTATCATTGTGTTTATGTGATACATTTGACATTTTTTATTATTTTTTTTCCCCCCAAGTCATTGAAGAAGCCAACTGGCTGACACTACCAGAGGACATCCAGAAACCAGGAGACGGTTTTGATGCCGTTATTTGCCTCGGCAACTCCTTCGCTCACTTGCCAGACTTTAAAGGTACAGTACTTCGGGTTGCTTACGGTACATCAAAACACTTAACATGAAGTATTTCTGGATTGGAATCTTGGCTCTGACTTCTCTGGAGCATTTTCTCTGGGTTCTTTCTTCTCGAAAAACAAGCATGTTAGCTTAATTGGAGACTCTGAATGGCTCTTTGTCCAGCATCAGTTGAGCGACAATTCACCTTGCTTATGACCTTGAACTAGACAATCGGTAGTAAATAGATGACTGATTTTTCCCGATTTTTTTTTCTCCTAAATTGTCTGTTTTGGTACTCTTAGGGGATCAGAGTGACCAAAGGTTGGCTCTCCAGAACATCGCAAGTATGGTCAAACCAGGCGGGACCCTCATCATCGACCACCGCAACTATGACTACATCTTGGAGACCGGGCGGGCGCCACAAGGCAAAAATATTTACTATCAGGTACGAAGGGGAATGGGATTTGATATAGTATAGTATATTGCATTTTTTTCATAATGTCATTAATTAATATAATTCTCACTCTTTCATGGTTGATTATGGCGCATTATTAGTAGCCAAAATCATATGTAGCATTCTAGTCACTACTAGGCATCAGTAATCATACATTGATGGGATATTACCTGCATTAAGTCAGCAATGGATGACGTGACAAAAAATTCTCCTCCCAGTCTGTGTGGAAGTGGTACATTTATCGCATCATACTTTCATTCATTCATTCATTTTCTACCGCTTATCCTCACGAGGGTCGCGGGGGTGCTGGAGCCTATCCTTCCAAACTCAGTATGCAATCTAGAAGTTTAGAATTAATAAATTGGAAGCTAACTAGTTAGCTCGGTAGATTGAAACAGTATTGTTAAAGCGATAGTATGTCACTTAAGGGATCTCGTAGCCTGCGCTCGCGGTATGGTTGGAGTGTACGTCAACAGTATCTATGGCAGATTAATGTTAGGCTGACTGTTTTGTATGTTAATTGATTGATTTTTTTTTTGCCATAATACGGTCGAGATACTACAACAAGGAACTTTCCCGATATTAACGATGAGTTGCTATGTCTTATTATTGCCTATTATGTCTATTATATTAAGTAATATAAGTGTAAAGATGACTATAGGGGTGTTATTTTATGTCTAAAGTGCTCTAATAACGTTAAAAACTGTGTTTAAGTTATAAATAGGGTTTCTATGCTGTAACTATGAAAATATTCCATTCATTAATATTATATTCTACTTTGTAGAAATTCTGGAACCAATTAACCACGATAAACGAGGGACGGCTGTACAGGGGAACCCCTCAGACCAATCACAGTCTCGTACGGAGCGGTGGTTGGCTCAGAGTTAATTTGAATAGCAAAAGAAACCCAATTAAAGTTATCATTTATTTCATTCAATAGTGTAGATATGATACATAATGGACAGAAACCAAATGCCATACATAGCAGGTCCTTCAACACTCCTTAGGTTATGACCTTTATTTCCCCTGACGTCTTTGTCATTAAATATACATTTAGAATTTAATTTGAACAGCATGTGGCGGTCGTGAATAAATGCCGGGTAAGCGCAGTGATTACTGTCACAAGGATGTATGGCCCACAAACAATAACCATAAATGCACCAAATATACTCTAAAATCAAAAACACTTCTAAGCTAGGACTATGTTAAAAAGCCATAGCATTTCAGTATGTGGAATCAAACTATGGAATGGATTGAGTAAGGAAATCAAACAATGCACAACGATGAGCCAATTCAAGAAACAATACAAGCAGTTGATGTTTGCTAAATACAAGGATGAAGAGTCTTGAACCAGTCATGATGTGCTATATATATATATATCACTATATTGACACTTACTATGGTACCCATTATGGCATTGGATGCTCATATCAACTTGTACCTCAGTACGTGACAAAAATAAAATAAAATAAAATAAAAAAAAACTTAAATTATATTAGGAAAGCAGGAAGTGAACAAATGTAACAGTTACTGATTGTAAAAGTACCAGATGGAGGGGTAGGATTTAATAAGCTTTGCTTCTTCCTACTCCTTTTGGACATGTGGAACTGTGAACTGATTATGGGATGCATTCAATTGTAATCTGATGCATGTTCAAATGAAATTAAACCATAAAAAAAAATTAAAAAAAAATATATTTTTTATTAAAAAACTAAAATTAAATAAAATTAAATTATTTTAGAAAGGCAGGAAGTGAACAAATGTTCAAAAAATGTTCAACAAATGCATGTTCAAATGAAATAAAACCATAAACAAAAATTAAAAAAATGTAAAAAAAAATGTAAAAAAAATGTATTATTTTTTTTATATTAAAAAAATAAAATTATATTAGAAAGGCAGGAAGTGAACAAATGTAACAGTTAGTGATTGTAAAAGTACCAGATGGAGGGGTAGGATTTAATAAGCTTTGCTTCTTCCTACTCCTTTTGGACATGTGGAACTGTGAACTGATTATGTGATGCATTCAATTGTAATCTGATGCATGTTCAAATGAAATAAAAACATTAACATAATGGAAAAACATAACTCATGATGCATATTTCAAGTACATTCACCGTAATGATTGCATAAGAATTGGACACCCAAATGCAGCATGTCATGCAGCATTGAACTGTGTGTTGCAGAGTGATCTAACTCAGGACATATCCACCTCTGTGCTGTGGGTCAACAGTCAGCCCCACATGATCACTCTGGACTATACCCTCCAAGTGCCCCAAACGAGCCCCCAGAGCCAACCTGAAGTCAGGTAGGTGGTCAATATGAAAGCATGGTAATGACTGTACTACAAAGATGGTTCTTTCTTTCTTTCTTTCTTTCTTTCTTTCTTTCTTTCTTTCTTTCTTTCTTTCTTTCTTTCTTTCTTTCTTTCTTTCTTTCTTTCTTTCTTTCTTTCTTTCTTTCTTTCTTTCTTTCTTTCTTTCTTTCTTTCTTTCTTTCTTTCTTTCTTTCCTTCCTTCCTTCCTTCCTTCCTTCCTTCCTTCCTTCCTTCCTTCCTTCCTTCCTTCCTTCCTTCCTTCCTTCCTTCCTTCCTTCCTTCCTTCCTTCCTTTCTTCCTTCCTTCCTTCCTTCCTTCCTTCCTTCCTTCCTTCCTTCCTTCCTTCCTTCCTTCCTTCCTTCCTTCCTTCCTTCTCTACCGCTTATATCAAGGGTCGCGGGGGTGCTGGAGCCTATCCCAGCTATCTTCGGGCGAGAGGCGGGGTACACCCTGGACTGGTGGCCAGCCAATCACAGGGCACACATAGACAAACAACCATTCACACTCACATTCATACCTATGGACAATTTGGAGTGGCCAATTAGCCTGGAATTGGAATGTGGGAGGAAACCGGACTACCCGGAGAAAATCCACGCATATTAATAATAATTCATGGTTCCATTTATCACAGTGAGTCTTCCAGGTCCTGATGCAGCAAAACAGTCCCAGACCATCACACTACCACCACCATATTTTACTGTTGGAATAATGTTCATTCATTTTCTACCACTTATCCTCACGAGGGTCGTCACCAGCTGTCTTCTTGGGGCGAGAGGCGGGGTACACCCTGGACTGGTGGCCAGCCAATCACAGGGCACATATAGACAAACAACCATTCACACTCACATTCATACCTATGGACAATTTGGAGTCGGGAATTAACCTAGCATGTTTTTGGAATGTGGGAGGAAACCGGAGGGTGCCCGAGGGTGGAATCGAACTCGGTTCTCGCAGCTGTGTGGCCTGCGCGCCAACCACTAATCCACCGTAAATGCCAGAGACGTCGGTCTCCTTTAGCGGGACAACTGATCAGGTCGAGAGAAGCATCCAACCGTGTTCTTCCGTTTGCGTTTTGCAGCAAATTCCGCCTGTCCTACTACCCCCACCGCCTGAACAGCTTCAAAGCGCTGCTGAACCAAGCCTTCCACGGGAAAGTGGAGCACAACGTCTACGGAGACTTCATGACGTACGTCCCTGACCAAAGCCGAGCCCCGTGCTACTTTGTCCATGTCTGTAAGAAGAAGGCCTAGCTAGCATGAACGCCTTTCAGTTCATACAGATTGAATCTTCCAAATTATGTTCGATTTGATCTGAAATTCTATAAAAAAATGTAATTTAATGATTGCCTTTTTAAAATTAGTCACAACTGGTGGCCCACAGAGTAATATATAATAGGACACAGTTATGTTGACTATAGCAAAGATGTGGTGGATCACTTTTATTTACCATGTAAAAACGCAGATTAGTGTCTGTTTTAAGTCCATATGGTGGCCTTTTGTTGTAATTTTGTTTGATGAAAAAAAATATTTTTTTTATTATGTAAGCATCAGAATCACATTTTGCCTTATTCTGCGCTATGCTTCTGTAGTGTTTTTTTTTTTTTTTTTGCTGTAATCTTGCAAAGTTGTTAATGTCAAGGCCAACAAGAACGGACTGACACCATAAAAGGGATATCTGACAGTTCTTGTCGGTCTAACCTACTTGCAGTGTTACACAGGGTCAGACCCTCTAAAGTCCACACGGGTTTTTCATTGGTGAAACCGTTTAGGAGTTTAACGCTGCCTGAAGTCCAAATGCTCAAACCTTTGTCATGGTTTACCGCCTCCAAGTCATCTGACTTGCCTCTACATGGACGGGGGGCTGATTCGGTGTCTACGGCAGGGGTGGGGCAAACTACGGCTTGGGGGCCACATATGGCCAAACCAAGCGTTTGAATGAAAAAATGAAAAAAAAACATGAAAAAATCAAACGACAAAACTGTAAAATTAAATGACACTAACACAAATAACACTTTTACAGATAAAATTTGACAAATAATTCAAGGTAAATTGTAAGCATAAAATAATGTGTGTGGTAATATGTCCCCCCCCCCCCACACACAATTTTTTTTGTTAACTCATTGCGGCCCACTAGTCAAAATATTTGCCCACCCCTGGTATACGGCAAGGGTGTCCAAAATTTTTCAGGGGGTGGGGGTACTTTCATACATTTTGTGTATTAAAGGTGCGAAAACCAATTTAATATATAGCAAGCTACCCGAACAAAATAGCCAAATGCATGAAAGTACCCCCCCCCCCCAATTTTGTTAACTCAATGCGGCCCACGAGTCAAAATATTTGCCCACCCCTGGTATACGGCAAGGGTGTCCAAAAAATTTTCAGGGGGAGGGGGTACTTTCATACATTTTGTGCATTAAAGGTGCGAAAACCAATTTAATATATAGCTAGCTACCCAAACAAACTAGCCATGCATCCCTGATGTATTATTTTAACTAATTTAATTTAATTTTATTTTAAGTAATTTAATTAGATTTTATTAAAATTGGAAAATATTACCTTTTGTTTATGATGTAAAAACACTGTATGGGGAATTCCAAATTAGCCGCAACAGTATGCACCAGGGGTGTCCAAAATACCCGCTACCTATAACACATGGATTTTATTCGGGTAGCTTGCACCTTTAATGCACAAAATGCATGAAAGTACCCCCCACACACAATTTTGTTAACTCAATGCGGCCCACGAGTCAAAATATTTGCCCACCCCTGGTATACGGCAAGGGTGTCCAACAAAATTTTTCCAGGGGGAGGAGGTACTTTCATACATTGTGTGTATTAAAGGTGCGAAAACCAATTTAATATATAGCTAGCTACCTGAATAAAATAGCCATGCATCCCTGATGTATGTATTATTTGAACTCATTTAATTTAATTTGATTTGAATTTAAGTTATTTAATTAGATTTTAATATTTGAATTGGAAAATATTGCACCAGGGGTGTCCAAAATACCCGCTACCTATCCTTTGCTACCTATATCACATGCATATTTTATTTGGGTAGCTTGCATCTTTAATGCACGAAATGCATGAAAGTACCCCCCCTTAGAAAATGTTTGGACACTCTTGCTATACACACTGAATCAGCCCTCGCTATGTTTAGGGAACAGTTGCATCAGAGTCACAACCTGGGACACAATCCTGCTGTCAACCAAAGATTTTTGCATCTTCTTCTTGAATTTAATCAGTCATTTATTTGTACGTTGCACTTTGATTGAAAGCTACTGAAAACAATCATTTTATGTTACTCTGTTACCCGGGCCGTAAAACATCAAAGTTACCAAATAACTCACCGCACACTCACAATTTGAATGTTATCAAGTTCAGTGGCCTCCTGCTGTTTGGCTGCAGATTGCATGGTGCATTCAAATGTCTCGTCAGCACCACCAATGGTTTCACTTCTTTTACAGGAGTGAATGGCAATGCACATTTTTATTCGACATTTCACAAGAGTCTTACGTTGCTGGTTATTAAAACTTGAAAATCATTCAAATAATAAATATGTTTTTATTGTGTATGGTGTGTACATTTATATTTATTGTGAAAAAGCAGATGACCCTCAATATTTATAATATTTATTAACGGCATTTGAATAAAGCATCCCCAAACACTTGTTATTGAGAACCGGAACAATGCTAAGTCCTAGCTTAATGTTTCTCATTGAAGCTTGCATCTTTAATGCACAAAATGCATGAAAGTACCCCCCCCAGAATTTTTTTTAGTTGCAGACATACCCGCTACCTATCCTTTGCTACCTATAACACATGGATATTTTATTCGGGTAGCTTGCATCCTTAATGCACAAAATGCATGAAAGTACCCCCCTAGAATTTTTTTTCAAATTAGCTGCAGATATACCCACTACCTGTCCTTCGCTACCTATAACACATGGATATTTTGTTCGGGTAGCTTGCATCTTTAATGCACAAAATGCATGACAGTACCCCCCTCCCTAGAAAATGTTATTTTTTTTTTCAAATTAGCTGCAGATATATCCGCTACCTATCCTTTGCTACCTATAACACATGAATATTTTATTCTGGTAGCTTTTGCATCTTTAATGCACAAAATGCATGAAAGTACCCCCCCTAGAAAATGTTGTATTTTTCAAATTAGCTGCAGATATACCCGTTACCTATCCTTTGCTACCTATAACACATGGATATTTTATTTAGGTAGCTTGCAACTTTAATGCACAAAATGCATGAAAGTACCCCCCGCTACCTATGCTTTGCTACCTATAACACATGAATATTTTATTTTATTATTATATTTATTCATATTTAACCATAATAAATTACACACCCACCCTGTCACAGCTACACATTCCAAGCTACACAAGGCCCTGCATCGTCTTCCAAAAATTCTTCCTTTGCGTGTCTGAAGCTCAACACTTCTGAGGTCTCTGCGGTATCGGACTTTTAGCGGTAGACGGCCATGCAAGGAGCTGATACACGAAACAGATGTGACAAATATTTGCCAGATGTGGCTGCCTTGAATTTGTTTTGCTTGTGAATCACCAAGACCACGTTCACATTTGCAGGGTTTGATGCCCGATTCTGATTTTTTTTGTTGGGTGAGAAGTAGCCAAAAATGGTTAGCCACTTTAAAAAATGATTACGAGATTATATACTAACAAATATAACAACTTCATCACCTCATATTGCAGCACGATGTGTTAACATTTTTAGGTGTCTGGAACAGATTAACTGGATTTACATTATTTTCTATGGGAAAATCTGCTTTGGTTAGAGTCCGTTTTGGTTTGAGACGAACCGTCCACCACAAACATATAAACTATTTGTGCTACAATAAGCATCAAACAATTTGCTGATTGTCTAAGTGGGAATATTGTCCTTACATTACTCTAGTCCAGGGGTCTCAAACTCAATTTACTTGGGGGCCACTGGAGCTAGGGTCTGGGCAAGTCTGGGCCTTCAAAAAACGCATTTATTAAAAACAGAAAAATGAATAAAATTTGCTTTGGTTCCGATTTTCTACAAGAAAAGCTCTGATAAAACATTCCACTGTTCTCAAATATCTTACGTTTTATTTTTCTACACAAAATAAGATCAAGAATAAAGAATCAATCAGTAATAAATAAATATAATAATAATAAAACGGCAAATAATTAAAAATTAAGAAACCACATATATTTAGACAAATTATTTTTTTCAGATTAAAATTAACAAAGCATTATTAGAGCCCTGTAGACATGACAAAACACGACTATAGTCAACATATTGCGCAACTGCAGGGTCTTGAGACACATGCTAACTCGCAAACTAGAGTTAGCTAGCGACCTAAACGGTAGCCTTCAAGTTATTTCCTTTCAACTTAAAAAGCCAAAAACTTACCACTTCCACACGGATAGGGAGGATAACTATTAACAGTTATTTAACCTTTAACATGAGCATTAATCAAACGTAATAATTTTTTCTGGGTACATGATACCATACAGCATCCATATCAAACTTGCGCGGGCCGCACTAACATTAAACTTTTCATATCAAGGCGGGGGCCTCAAAATACTGTTAGCATGTTTGTGTGTATTTGCACAGTATGTGAATGAGTTGGCAAAGCGGCAAAACTAAAGAATCCCAGCTGTTGGTTTCCCAGCTGCCACTGCTGGACGCCAGACGAAAAAAAAAGTGGACCCGGTGAAAGAAGCATAATAGTTTATTTGCTTTTATTTATGTTTCATAGTTCTTTAAGAGTGTCCTCATCCAAGCAATGTGCATACAGTAGACGCTTACACTGTGTTTTGGAAACCATTGGCCAAGTTTAGGGTCTGTTCCCATTTATAGAATCATTATAATAAAAGTCTGGGTCACATCGAAGACTCGACTGGGATTTTCCACTCCTCAACACAGCCCATGTTAAGGCACTATTTTGACACAGAGGTTTCAGATTTCAGATGCATGTATTCAGAAAGTACAGTAAGACATGAAGAAAAAAAACCTCTGAAGAGAGAAAAATGTGGAAAACACAAAAGCATTTAACAACGTCTGGAATTGTGCAGCATTGTTTGATGCGACTCAGTTCTCAGATTGCTGTAGGAACCTTATACTGGATTTGTCTCATGCTACTTCAGTAAGTGGAACAAATAAAGGCATGAACACCAGAACCGAAAAAGAAACAAACCATCCAGTGGATCATGACAGTACCCCCCAAAGGCGTATCCCAAATGTCCCAAAGTTCACCTTCATCCACAGTGGGACCAAACAAATCAAAATGGAGGATGTTTCATTAATCTGAAAAGGATGCGGAATAAAACAGTAAGTGGAACAAACAAAGTCATGAACACCAGAACTGAAAAAAACAAACAGAACCGTGAAGCTGATCATGACAGTACCCCCTCCCCAAAGGACGTATCCCAGATGTCCCAAAGTTCACCGTCATCCACAGTGGGACAGATGAACCAAACAAATCAAAATGGAGGATGTTTCATTGATCGGAAAATGATACGGAGCAAAACAGTAAGTGGAACAAATTAAGGCATGAACACCAGAACTGAAAAAAAAACAAACAAACATCAAGCTGATCATGACAGTACCTCCTCTCCAAAGGGCGTATCCCAGATGTCCCAAAGATGACCTTCATCCACAGTGGGACAGATGAACCAAACAAATCAAAATGGAGGATGTTTCATTGATCGGAAAATGATACGGAGCAAAACAGTAAGTGGAACAAATTAAGGCATGAACACCAGAACTGAAAAAAAAAAAAACAAACATCAAGCTGATCATGACAGTACCTCCTCTCCAAAGGGCGTATCCCAGATGTCCCAAAGATGACCTTCATCCACAGTGGGACAGATGAACCAAACAAATCAAAATGGAGGATGTTTCATTGATTGGAAAATGATGCGGAACAAAACAGTAAGTGGAACAAATAAAGGCATGAACACCAGAACCGAAAAAGAAACAAACTGTCCAGCGGATCATGACAGTACCCCCCTCTGTCATGATCCTCATACCTCCCAAAGATGACCTTCATCCACAATGGGACAAATTAACCAAACAAATCAAAATGGAGGATGTTTCATTGTTCTTAAAACAATGCAGAACAAAACAGTAAGTGGAACAAATAAATTAATGAACACCAGAACCGAAAAATAAACAAACCGTCCAGCGGATCATGACAGTACCCCCCTCTGTCATGATGCTTTATATTATTCATATTGTATTCATATTGTTCCAATATCTTTTTCAAGTAAAAATGACCAGTATCAGACTTGGTATCGGTAATATTGCTACTTGATATCATTTTTCCATGCTAACATGTTGAGCCCCCACCCCCACTTGTTATATAAGCTGAATCAAAGCGATCCCATCGGGATCGTCTTATTGGTCTTGGCGTGCCGTGGCGAGGAGGAAAATGTGAGCGCTCACAGAGGACATATCATCGCCGTCGTGATTTTAAAACGAATGACAACAACATCGTTACAATCTGCCGGAATATCTTCCGAACGGAGCGTTCATAAACAGGAAGGGAATTCTCTTCTTGCGGGAAGGAGCCAAAAAAAGACAAAACGGTGGTTGACAATATGTTGGAATGAGACAGAGGTGAAAGGCTGGGAGGAGTGAGACCTCCGAGCCTTTAGAGCCAATTTGAGAACCTTGTGATGCAAAACCAGTCCTCGGCAACGGACAGTTCCCATGGCAACAGCGATCTGCTAAAGTTCCTTGTTGACAAATGACAGCTCTCCTTTCCTCAGCACTCACTTGGCGATGCATGTGCCTTTGTGTGTCTTTTATTTGGCAGGACCCCATATGGGGTTCATTTTCTTACACACACACACTTCCTACTTTTCCCTAATGACCTCAGTCGCAGTTATTTGTTCCTGTATGCAGTATACTTTACATATATATATTTGCAATCGTAGTAGAATAATGAAATGCACAGCATGTTCCGATATTGACAATCGTTTCAGTCTGTTCCATTATTGACTAGAACTGCAGTCAAGCCTCTAAAGTCAAAGAGTCAAACATTGCTGTCATCATCCAGAATCCACAACTGACATCCAAAAATGTTACATTAAAAGTAGGGTCCAGATGACTCAGAATGATCTGAAACGCGCTCCCAACATGATTCTGGGAGTCACTTTTTCCACAATCACGAAAATTTTGCTTGCCTTAGAAATGCAATCTCAATGGATGACGTTTTTCAAGAATAACTCCTGAACAGAAGGTCGTACCGACGAGTTCCAATTGTGGAAGTCCCTCCTTCGCCCTTATATGCTAACCCTAACCCGTAACCCCTAACCCGAACCCTGATCTTGATAGGACTTACCGTTCTTGAGCTACAGAGTTTTGTCCACCCTGGACCTCATGAACCCCTATACTTAACCCTAACCAGAATCCACAACAGAGATCCAAAATTTTTACATTAAAAGTAGGGTCCAACTGACTCAGAATGGTCTGAAACGTGCTCCCAACATGATTCTGGGAGTCACTTTAGATTGTGAAAGTCCCTCCTTCGCCCCTATATGCTCACCCTAGCCCCTAACCCCTAACCCCTAACCCCTAACCCTCTAACCCGAACCCAAACCCTCTTCTTGATAGGATTTACCGTTCTTGAACTACAGAGTTTTGTCCACCCTGGACAAGACCTCATGAACCCCTATACTTAACCCTAACCAGAATCCACAACTGACATCCAAAAATGTTACATTAAAAGTAGGGTCCAGTTGACTCTGAAACGCGCTCCCAGCATATTTCTGGGAGTCACTTCCGATTGTGCTAATCCTATATGCTATATGCTAATCCTAACCTTCTAACCCTCTAATCGTTACCCTGTAACCCTAACCCGAACCTTCATCTTGATAGGACTTACCGTTCTTGAGCTACAGAGTTTTATCCACCCTGGACAAGACCTCATGAACCCCTATACTTAACCCTAACCCAAACCAGAATCCACAACAGAGATCCAAAAATGTTACATTAAAAGTAGGGTCCAGTTGACTCAGAATGGTCTGAAACGCGCTCCCAACATGATTCTGGGAGTCACTTCCAATTGTGCTAATCCTATATGCAATATGCTAATCCTAACCTTCTAACCCTCTAACCGTTACCCTGTAACCCTAACCCGAACCATCATCTTGATAGGACTTACCGTTCTTGAGTTACAGAGTTTTATCCACCCTGGACAAGACCTCATTAACCCCTATACTTAACCCTAACCCCAACCAGAATCCACAACTGAGATCCAAAAATGTTACATTAAAAGTAGGGTCCAGTTGACTCAGAATGGTCTGAAACGCGCTCCCAACATGATTCTGGGAGTCACTTCCGATTGTGGAAATCCCTCCTTCGCCCCTACATGCTAACCCTAACCCCTAATCCTCAGACCCTAAACAGAATCCACAACTGAGATCCAAAAATGTTACATTAAAAGTAGGGTCCAGTTGACTCAGAATGGTCTCCCAACATGATTCTGGGAGTCACTTCCGATTGTGGATGCCGAGTGGTTAGCGCCTAGACCTCACAGCTAGGAGACCAGGGTTCATGGGTTCAAAAAAAAAATAAAAAAATAAAAAAAGGAGACCAGGGTTCAATTCCACCCTCGGGCCATGTCAGGATAAGCGGTAGAAAATGAATGAATGAATGAATCAAGACGGGGGGGGGCCTCAAACTAGCGTCTCACGGACCACATTTGGCCCGCGGGCCACAAATTTGAGACCACTGTTCTAGAATATTCTTGTACATGGGTACAACCTTCCTGTTTGTCTCTAGTGGGATTTTGGACCATTCTCAGTACTCTTGACTCGGCTATTTTAGGATGTTGACATCATTGAACTTGAAGTAGACGAAATACAGTAAACCTCGGAAAAAATCCGATATATGCAATAATACAATAATGTTGTCAATAATGATAATAATACTACTATTATATTAATATTGTTGTTAATAATATTAATATAATAATGGTAGTAATATTACAAAATACTCCTGGAAAAAGGAGCACAAGTACAATAATAGTAATACAAATAAGGATAATAATACTACTATTATATTAATATTGTTGTTAATAATATTAATATAATAATGGTAGTAATATTACAAAATACTCCTGGAAAAAGGAGCACAAGCACAATAATAGTAATACAAATAAGGATAATAATACTACTATTATATTAATATTGTTGTTAATAATATTAATATAATAATGGTAGTAATATTACAAAATACTCCTGGAAAAAGGAGCACAAGCACAATAATAATAATACAAATAATGATAATAATACTACTATTATATTAATATTGTTGTTAATAATATTAATATAATAATGGTAGTAATATTATTATTATAACAAAATAATAATAATAATAATAATAATATATTATTATTATTATATTATTATAACAAAATAATAATAATAATAATAATAATATTACTATAACTAATAATAACTAATAATAATAATAATTCTAATAAAAATAACAATAATAATAATAATAATAATACATTTATAACACACTTTACATCAAATAAATGATTTCAAAGTGCACATATAGCAGATTGTATGACACTTTTACATGTAAAATATGTGTAAAAATATACGTGTAAAAATGGACTGTTACGTGTAAAATACTACATAATCCCCCCCCGTCAATTTTATTAAATTAATGCGGCCCGCGAGTCAAAAAGTTTGCCCACCCCTGGTATAGTAAGTACTTTCACAGTACCATATACTGCACCTGAGAGAGAAAGAGATGTGATGTAGTACCAGACAAAGATGGAGTCTTTGCCTGAGAGACAGGATGCCAGCATGCCCTGCGGCACAAAGTGTCATGAATAGATGATCTCTCATCCTCACCTCACGTCACATGTTCACACCAGACGCGTGATTTCACACACACACACACACACACAATATGCATCACAATGGCTTAGCGCAGGGGTGGGCAAACTTTTTGACTCGCGGGCCGCATTAATTTAACAAAATTGACGGGGGGATTATGTAGTATTTTACACGTAACACTCCATTTTTACACCTATATTTTTACACATATTTTACATGTAAAAGTGTCATGCAATCTTCTATATGTGCACTTTGAAATCATTTATTTGATGTAAAGTGTGTTTCTCAATGTATTATTATTATTATTATTGTTATTTTTATTAGAATTATTATTATTATTAGTTATAGTAATGTTATTATATTATTATTATTTTGTTATAATAATAATATTACTACCATTATTATATTAATATTATTAACAACAATATTAATATAATAGTAGTATTATTATCATTATTTGTATTACTATTATTGTGCTTGTGCTCCTTTTTCCAGGAGTATTTTGTAATATTACTACCATTATTATATTAATATTATTAACAACAATATTAATATAATAGTAGTATTATTATCATTATTGACAACATTATTATTATTATTATTATTATTATTATTATTATTATTATTATTATTATTATTATTATTATTATTATTATGTGCTTGTGTCCCTTTTTACAGGAGCATTTTGCAACAGACCACATCAAATAACGAAATTGATAAAGCAGCTACCTCAACCATCAAAAAATTGGCCCGAGCCACGATGCCAGGTTGTACGTTGAGTTCAAATGAAATATTTGGAAAAAACAGGCGGGCCATATTGAAACACTTGGCGGGCCGGATGTGGCCCCCGGGCCGTAGTTTGCCCACCCCTGGCTTAGCGGCTTTCAAGCAATCTGAATTAATGTCATCCAAGACGTGCACAATTCCAGCAGAAATCCAGTAATTAGGGCGGTCGTGCTGAGAACTATTACCGCATCAAAGGAACATTTCACTGTCCAATGTCGGCGAGGGCCCCATTGCACCAGTAGATAAGAGTATTTTTAACAGCCCGTAATAACAAAGTGAGCGGCTTTCAAAAATTGCCCCCCCCGATCCCTGTCTTGGACGCTTCATTTGCATGCTCGTGAGGAACATCGCAGGTCGGAACGCAAGAAAAACGCACACACGCTGAATGAATGCCAACGCTTTCAGGATGAAGAGAGTTTTAATAGAGAAGAGAAAAAAAAGCACTTTGTTTTTTTACTTGTTTTTTTTTACACATCACAGAACATCATCTTATGTTGTTTTTCATTACATATTTCATAACACTTTTTTATATTTTTTATTTTTTTTTGCTTCAGTACGTAGCTTTGTGTAATTCTTTCTGTGAAATAAAATAATACCACAGATATACACAGGATTTTTTTCCACGGCTTAAATAATCCTTTTCTTATTTGCTGGGAAAATTTGAGTCACAGTTGCTAAAATAAACATTAGCGATGTTTTAGTGTCGCTTTCAACATGAGATGAAACCGCAAGGAAGACAAGCTTAACATAAACGATTCCATACCTGGCAAAATAACGAGGGGGTGGGGGTGGGGGGTTCGCTTGTTCCAGAAATTTATTATTTATAGCTGTTCTTTTGAAGATTGGTTAGCATGTTCTCCGGATACTCCGTTTTCCTCCCACATTCCAAAAAAACATTCATTCATTTTCTATTCTCCAGAAAGTCACAGGGATGCTGGAGCCTATCACAGTTGTCTTCGGGTGAGAGGCATGGTGGCCAGCCAATCACAAGGCACATATAGACAAACAACCATTCACACTCACATTCATACCTATGGACAATTTGGAGTGGCTAATTAACCTAGCATGTTTTTGGAATGTGGGAGGAAACCGGAGTACCCGGAGAAAACCCACACATGCACGGGGAGAACATGCAAACTCCACACAAGAGGGTGGAATTGAACTCGGGTGTTCTTGCTGTGAGCCCTGCATGCTAATCACTCATCCCGGTTGTAAACATTCATTAATTCATTTTCTACTGCTTATCCTCACTAAGGTTTCGGGTATGCTGGAGCCTATCCCAGCTGTCTTCTTCGGGCGAGAGGCGGGGTACACCCTGGACTGGTGGCCAGCCAATCACAGGGCACATATAGACAAACAACCATTCACACTCACATTCATACCTATGGACAATTTGGAGTCGCTAATTAACCTAGCATGTTTTTGGAATGTGGGAGGAAACCAGAGTACCCGGAGAAAACCCACACAAAACTCCACACAGAGATGGCTGAGGGTGGAATTGAACTCGGGTCTCCTGGCTGTGAGGCATATAGAATGTTAATAGTATGGTGCAAAAACAGGTAGTAGTAGTAATAGTACAGTAGTACGCAGGGGTACTGGAGCCTATCCCAGCTGTCTTGGGGCGAGAGGCGGGGTACACCCTGGACTGGTGGCCAGCCAATCCCAGGGCACATATAGACAAACAACCATTCACACTCACATTCATACCTATGGACAATTTGGAGTGGCTAATTAACCTAGCATGTTTTTGGAATGTGGGAGGAAACCGGAGTACCCGGAGAAAACCCACGAACACGCAAACTCCACACAGAGATAGCCTAGAGTGGGATTGAATTCGGGTCTCCAAGCTGTGTTATAGTCCGGAAAATACGGTAATTGGTTCCAGACTCATACGAGAATGATTGGCGGGAGGACAGGAAGTGCCGTTGGATGGGTTTCAGAGTTGAGTTTTAGCTTGTTGTGCGTTACTATAAATTATAAGAACTGATTTTATCGACTTATATGACGGGTTGGTTGCCTTCGGGTTGTGACCGAAAAAACGAAACTACGAATACAAGCGGTTGAAACGAGTTTCCTCCATTGGGCGACCTAAACTAAGACATAGCTTGGTCATCAAGTCTGGACTTGACTTCCCGAAGAAAATGGAATGGAACGATGGCTCGTCGCCATAATCGGGAAGAACTTATGCGAGCTCTACTGTACCGTAGAAGGTCACTCGGCCAATTAAAAACCAAAAAACTGAATGACAATACCGGTTCTATGAAGATTTATGACAAATATTATCCGTCCATTTTGAGATTGAATTCTTGTAAGGCAAAACAAGAGAAAGTACAGCTAAAACATCCCTAAGAAAATAAAAAGTACACTTCATCAAGTAGTAACCGATGTTTCCTTCAAGGTCGGCTCAAGTTGGTCGAAGTTGAGTTCAGTGCAGAAACTCGATCACATGCACTCCGAGTACAAAAAAAACGGAATACATTTTTCATGGCTAGTTTTATAGCTAGTCTTCTTCCAAAAAAAAAAAAATTGTAACCACATCTGAAAACATCACTGCGTTTATCAAAATGTCATTTTAGCAGATGGCTACTAAAGAAGAAGTATATGAACACACAAAATACGTGTTTCTGTAAAAACGCTAAGGCACTTCCACTCGTGTTTTGCCCACGTTTGCGATTGCTGATTCAGGAAAAAACGGTCTTAGAGACAAGACAGTGCAACATGATGGCTTCATATTTAACGTCACAGTACGATGTATGAAGAAATGTTGAGGCCGGTTTTTCGTTCAACAACAATTAAATTTGACATCCTTGCAGAATAGAAAGCAAAAAAAAATAAAAATCAAAAATCCAAATCGGGGAATTAAAGACATGTTTTTTTTTCGATCAATGACACAAAGCTGGCGTTGGAGGTAAAGTTCAACCAAAGAAGTTGCTGTCATTTATGTATTTTTACTCTACAAGAACGAGGCTGTACTCACACCAGGTCGATTGTACCGTGCTCGAACCCGCGTCACACATCAACCCTCCCCCACCACCGCGAGTCACAGAATAATTCGCTCCTCGAATAAGACACAATTCATCATCAAAATAAAATCCAGGGTCAGGCAAAAATGATCTGACACATTTGTAGGTTAAATAAAACGCAAATAAAGTAAAACTAAAAAGTTTCTTAATAATGCCATTGTTTTGGTTTCGTTTTCAGTTGTTGCCATGAATTGGACCGGTGAGCATGGCGCTTTTATTGTGGAAACATTTATCAAAACAAAGCTTATGCTCTAACCCAGGGTCAGGCAAAATGATCTGACAAATTTGGAGGTTGAATAAAAGGCAAATAAAGTAAAACAAAAAAGTGTTTTTATTTTGGAAAAGTACATATAATGCAATTTTTTGGACCGGCGAGCATGGCGCTTTTATTGTGGAAACGTTTATAAAAACAAAAAAAACCCTAACCCAGGGTCAGGCAAAATGATCTGACACGTTTGTAGGTTAAATAAAACGCAAATAAAGTAAAACAAAAAAGTGTTTTTATTTTGGAAAAGTACATATCATGCAATGTTTTGGACCGGTGAGCATGGCGCTTTTATTGTGGAAACGTTTATCAAAACAAACGAACAAACCCTAACCCAGGGTCAGGCAAAATGATCTGACAAATTTGTAGGTTAAATAAAAGTAAAAATAAAGTAAAATAAAGTAAATAAAGTAAAACAAAAAAGTGTTTTTATTTTGGAAAAGTACATATAATGCAATTTTTTGGACCGGTGAGCATGGCGCTTTTATTGTGGAAACATTTATCAAAACAAACGAACAAACCCTAACCCAGGGTCAGGCAAAATGATCTGACAAATTTGTAGGTTAAATAAAAGGCAAATAAAGTAAAACAAAAAAGTGTTTTTATTTTGGAAAAGTACATATAATGCAATTTTTTGGACCGGCATTATATACATTATATATTATATATAATGGCATTATATGTACTTTTTGTTTCTTTACTTTATTTGGCTTTTATTTAACTTACAAATGTGTCAGATCCGGAAAATTGACCAGAAGTGCATTTTATAAGAACTCTGTAAACAAATTTTAGAAGTGATTTTGCAGAAAACTTTCCTATGTTGTACAGCTGATTACTAAAGAACGGAAAAAGGTAGAAACAAACTTTTTTTTCCCGATGAAAGATGAGAGTCTAACCTTTCATTTGGTATATATTATGTCTATATCGCCCGAGAATGCAATATTCTGTATGTTATATTTGTAAACAAATTTTAGAAGTGATTTTGCAGAAAACCTTCCTATGTTGTACAACTGATTACTAAAGAACGGAAAAAGGTAGAAACAAACTTTTTTTTCCCGATGAAAGATGAGAGTCTAACCTTTCATTTGGTATATATTATGTCTATGTCGCCCGAGAACGCAATATTCTGTATGTTATATTTGTAAACAAATTTTAGAAGTGATTCTGCAGAAAACTTTCCTATGTTGTACAGCTGATTACTAAAGAACGGAAAAAGGTAGAAACTAACTTTTTTTCTCGATGAAAGATAAGAGTCTAACCTTTCATTTGGTATATATTATGTCTATATCGCCCAAGAACGCAATATTCTGTATGTCATATTTGTAAACAAATTTTAGAAGTGATTGTGCAGAAAACTTTCCTATGTTGTACAGCTGATTACTAAAGAACGGAAAAAGGTAGAAACAAACTTTTTTTTCCTGATGAAAGTTGAGAGTCTAACCTTTCATTTGGTATATATTATGTCTATATCGCTCGAGAAAGCAATATTCTGTATGTGATATTTGTAAACAAATTTTAAAAGTGATTCTGCAGAAAACTTTCCTATGTTGTACAGCTGATTACTAAAGAACGGAAAAAGGTAGAAACAAACTTTTTTTTCCCGATGAAAGATGAGAGTCTAACCTTTCATTTGGTATATATGATATCTATATCGCCCGAGAACGAAATATTCTGCATGTCATATTTGTAAACAAATTTTAGAAGTGATTTTGCAGAAAACTTTCCTATGTTGTACAGCTGATTACTAAAGAACGGAAAAAGGTAGAAACAAACTTTTTTTTCCCGATGAAAGATGAGAGTCTAACCTTTCATTTGGTATATATGATGTCTATATCGGCCGATAACGCAATATTCTGTATGTCATATTTGTAAACAAATTTTAGAAGTGATTCTGCAGAAAACTTACCTATGTTGTACAGCTGATTACTAAAGAACGGAAAAAGGTAGAAACTAACTTTTTTTCCTGATGAAAGATGAGAGTCTACCCTTTCTTTTGGTATATATGATGTCTATATAGCCCGAGAACGCAATATTCTGTATGTTATATTTGTAAACAAATTTTAGAAGTGATTCTGCAGAAAACTTTCCTATGTTGTACAGCTGATTACTAAAGAACGGAAAAAGGTAGAAACTAACTTTTTTTTCCTGATGAAAGATGAGAGTCTAACCTTTCTTTTGGTATATATGATGTCTATATTGACCCAGAACGCAATATTCTGTGTGCCTTTAAAAATCAGTCAAAATCATCAAAAATGGCCGATACTAATAGTATGACAGCGATGTATACGTACCAAGCACGAATGCTCCTGTGTGATGTGGTTCAGAGAAGAAGGGGTTGTTGGGGTGGGGGGTGGGGGCATGGCACCCAAGTGCAGCACGGTACGAATGGACTCGTGTGAGCATGAACGCAAGCCAAGTCTTACTGTCTGTGACCCCTTTGGTACCAATAGTGAACACTGAGAAGGTCTCGTTCTGAAGCCGAGTCCCATTCACGATGCCTGATGCCGCCATCTTCCTCGTCGTCTTCCTCCACTTCACCGTCCTCCTCCTCCTCCTCCTCTTCGATGCTACCCGTCACGCGGCTATCCGCCTCTGTCCTCGTATGACCCAGCAGGCTCCTAGTCCTACTTTTCTGTTTGGACTTGCCCTGAACCCAACCGGAAGAAGGTCCGCTAACTATTTCGTCCTCCTCGTCCTCGTCATCAAGTTCCTCCTCATCGTCGTCGTCCTCCTCATCCTCATGGCCCTCTATAACGGTCAGTCCTATCTTATGGTGACCGGCTATTTGAAAGACGGAGGACGAGTGCGGCGAGGACAGTTCTGCATCGTACATGGAGAAGGGAAGTGGAAGGTAGTGTCCGGCAGCCGCTGCTGCGGCGTAGAAGCAACAACACGTCTGGGCACAGTCACTGCGAAGGTCCCCCTGTCCCGCACGGACCATTCGGAACCTCTTCCGAAAGGGTGGTCCGGCTTGGGGTGCTAAGCAGATCGGGGTGGGTACAGCCCTGCTTAGTGCCTGATTTGTGGGGTTTGATCCCGGTGGCAAGATGGTGCTGAGAACTGGGTTGGGGGGGAAGCACCAGTCGCTGCTCTGGAGAAGGATCTCGGTTCGTAGACGTCGAAGGAGGTTGTTAACGAGGACTGAGCGGCGCAGGAACGCCTCGGGGTCATCGATGAATCGCATCTTCTCCAGGGAAAGACGCAGAACATGGGCCCGTTCCTCCAAAACTGGGGCCACCTGAGGTACAATGGGGCGTTAGATCCATCAAACCAAGGAAAGATATTTTGTCAAAACAATAACATTATTAAAAAAAAAATTTAAAAACCTTAAACTGTATTATGGAAAGCAGGAAGTGATTTTTTTATTTTAAATAATAATTTAAAATTAAAATGATTTTAAATTTTAAATTAAAAAATACAATAAAAAATAAAAAAAACTATATTAGGAAAGCAGGAAGTGAACAAATGTAACAGTTACTGATAAAAAAATTTTAAAAAATTTAAAAAATTAAAAAAAAAATAAATTAAATTTTTTTATAAGATTTATAAAATAAAGTAAAAAAAGTTTAAAAAAAACTTAAATTCTAATTTAAGTTCAAAAAAAATTCTAAAAAAATATTTTTTTTTAAATGTAAAAAATGTTAAAAAAAATTTAAATTTATTTTTTTTAAAGATTTATAAAATAAAGTAAAAAAAAATAAAAAAAAAACGTTTAAAAAAACTTAAATTCTATTAGGAAAGCAGGAAGTGAACAAATGTAACAGTTACTGATTGTAAAAGTACCAGATGGAGGGGTAGGATTTAATAAGCTCGGCTTCTTCCTACTCCTTTTGGACATGTGGAACTGGGAACTGATTATGTGATGCATTCAATTGCAATCTAATGCATGTTCAAATGAAATTAAACCATTAATTTTTTTTAAATTAAAAAAACAAATTAAATTGAAATTAAACCATTAAAATTTTTTTATTAAAAAAAATTACATTTTTAAATGTTTTATTAATTTTTTTTAATCATCTGATTCATTTTAATTGTTTGTGAAATGAATAAAAATGTTTGTGAAATGCATGAAAAAAAAAATATTTGGAAAACAAAGACATTTGCAAGTGATCCCAAACCTCCATAACAAATGGATGGATGGATGTATCAACAGTTTCACGTGAAATAACAGGAAGTTCAAGAATCAATACTAACAGTTTGGCAGTACGTCCTGAAACTGAACGAAGCCTCGTCATCGTCGACAAACTTCCTCTTGAAGAATGAGAGTCTTGACATCGACACGTGGTCAGGAAGTCGCCGAAAGGGAGTTTCTATAAAAAAAAACATGACATTGTATCAACACACATTGCATGCACAAATACCAAGCAATTCACTGAACATTAATGGTAATGGTAATGGTTTAATTTCATTTGAACATGCATCAGATTACAATTGAATGCATCACATAATCAGTTCCCAGTTCCACATGTCCAAAAGGAGTAGGAAGAAGCAAAGCTTATTAAATCCTACCCCTCCATCTGGTACTTTTACAATCAGTAACTGTTACATTTGTTCACTTCCTGCTTTCCTAATATAATTTAAGTTTTTTTAAACGTTTTTTTATTTGTTTTACTTTATTTTATAAATCTTTTTTTAAAAAATTAAATTTTAATTTTTTTTTTATTTTTTTAAATTAAAAAAAATTTTTTTTTCTTTTTTTGTCACGTACCGAAGTAGGAGGTGATATGAGCATCCAATGCCATAATGGGTACCATAGTAAGTGTCAATATAGTGATATATATATATAGCACATCATGACTGGTTCAAGACTCTTCATCCTTGTATTTAGCAAACATCAACTGCTTGTATTGTTTCTTGAATTGGCTCATCGTTGTGCATTGTTTGATTTCCTTACTCAACCATTCCATAGTTTGATTCCACATACTGAAATGCTATGGCTTTTTAATGTTTTTAACCTGGATTGCAAAAAAAAAAAAAAAAAAAAAAACAGAACTCCGAAAATGGATTTGTTATAATTAGGTAGAAAAAAACATACATAAGTCGCTCTGGAGTATAAGTCGCACAAGGCCAAAAATGCACAATTAGGTAGAAAAAAACATACATAAGTCACTCTGGAGTATAAATGCATACATAAAACATACATAAGTCGCTCTGGAGTATAAGTCGCACAAGGCCAAAAATGCATAATTAGGTAGAAAAAAAACATACATAAGTCGCACTGGAGTATAAGTGTCATTTTTTGCGGGTAATTTATTTTCCAAACTACTTGACCAAAACAGACATTACGTCATCTTGGAAGGCAAGTTCTAACATGAATAAAAGAATAGAGAACAGGCTAATAGGTGTAAGATATGCTAACACAATGCTTATTTTGTCGATACAAAAAAATAAACATAAACAGAAAAGTTGTCCAGTGTTTATGGAACATAACATTGTGTTCTGTCGTTCTCGGTTGTCTTTGTAAGCTATCGTTTACTGTTTGGAAAACTGATAAGAAGTAGGAGATATCGCTGCGAAAGTGTTAGGACTTAGAAGGAAAGGAAAAGGAAAAATACAGTAATAAGAACAAAAATCACTCTTTTAGCAAATGTTGATCTGAAACCAGAGGAAACCATGAAGCTAGCAGGAGGGTTTGTCCAGGGAGTAATGTGTCCAACTGATATTTTTTATGGCTCTATCAATTTTTCATCCTTCCAGGAAAGTAACACTTGCGAAAAGCGGGCATCTAATGTAATTCGGTTTCTGAAAGTCTGAGTCTCTGTGCTTTCCAGTGATATACCGTTCAATACGGTAATCCGTATTGTGTGTCATAACGGCTCAGAGAAGACTGACACAAAGCCTTGTTTACAAAGGAGACGGCGGCGGTACGACAACGAGCGACGAAGAAGTCAGCTTTTTTTTTTGACAAAGTTCTGAAGAAATTTGAATTTGCTATGTTTTTGCTTGAAAGCGACGTAAACAAAGCACAGCTAAGTCAAGGAGGGAGGAAATCATTTGAATCCAAGTAACAAAAAAACAAAATATACTAGCCAAAGTTCATACGCTTCTCTAATAAGAAGTACTCTAGTCCGGAAATATGAAAAAATATAAAAATATAGTCCTATAAAATAATAATATTGTACCAGTGAAGTACATTGTAAACCTGAATGTTCAAAGTACTTAAATAAATGAAGTTATACATACTCAAAGTTCTTAAAAAAGTTCTAATAACTTACTTATAACTTACTTCATTTAACATGTTGTTCCATTTTGAGTACTTTTAACTAATATGTTTTGATTAAATTGAACTACGGCTATATTAAGTAAGATTAACTTAAAAACATAGTTTACATACAACTTAAGACACTGTAAATCAATCCAATTGCTCAAAATAATTAATTAAAATTAATTAATTAAAATTATTAAATTGTATCATTTATTTTTATTTTTATTTAAATTTTATTTATTTATTTATTTATTTATTTATTTATTTATTTATTTATTTATTTATTTATTTATTTATTTTTATTTATTTATTTATTTTTATTTTATTTTATTTTATTTTTATTTTTATTTTTATTTTTATTTTTATTTTATTTTAATTTTATTTTAATTTTATTTTAATTTTATTTTATTTTATTTTATTTTATTTTATTTTTATTTTATTTTTATTTTATTTTTATTTTATTTTTATTTTATTTTTATTTTATTTTTATTTTATTTTTATTTTATTTTTATTTTATTTTTATTTTTATTTTTATTTTATTTTTATTTTTATTTTATTATTTAAATTTTCATTATTATTATTATTTTATTATTATATATATTATTATTAATTAAGTATAGTTAACTTAAAATGTTCTTAAAAGTTCTACTTATAAATGTTGAATACCACTTGCATTACCTGTCTTTTCTGTTTATTTAACTTGTAATTATTTTTGATTAATATTAACTTTTTGCAGATTTGTGTAACCTACTAAAAGAATTTGTGGTTACTTATAAAAAAATATATTTTAAACATGAATGAATCAACGCAAGAATCAATTAAGAATAAATCTATTGCATCAGATAGTATATCTAATATCTATCTAATATAATATAAAGTATATCTAATATCAACTCCAAATATTAAAGCTCTGATATACTCAAATGTTTGAGTTTATGAACGCCAAAAAAATGTGGCAACTGAGTTCTGCTAACTTATTCGGGTTTACAGTGTAATTACAGATGTTATTATCCGCAATTAGGCATGCTGCGATTAATTGGTCACAGATTAATAGCGTCTGATTCCCGTGGAAAAGCATGTGATGGTCATATGCCTTGGATATGCGTCTCGAATAGGCGTCCCCCGCCCACTTTCCTTCACGCTACGCAGGCGAGGGTGAAACGAAAAGGTGAACGGGTGAACGAAAATACATTTCTGGGGATCACAATAGATGAAAATATGAGCTGGAAACCTCATATTACAAATATACAACATAACGTGGACAGAAATATTTCAATATTGAACAAAGCAAACATTTGTTCTCAATCAGAAATCACTCCACACTCTTTATTGCTCTCTGGTTCTACCATATCTTACTTATTGTGTGGAAATATGGGCTAATAACTATAAAAGCAATCTTCACTAAATGTACTGCAAAAAAGGCCAGTAAGGATAATTCATAATGGCGCCTACAGAGAACATACTAACTTCTTATTTCTAAAATGACAAATACTTCAACTTGCTGATATAGTTCATCTTCAAACAACTAAAATAATGCATAAGGCCACAAATAACCAATTAGCTAAAAACGTGGTACCCATTATGTCATTGGATATTGAAATTAAATAAAATTAAATAAAATTAAATAAAATTAAATAAAATAATTGAAGTTATTTTTTTTCTTTAATTTAATTTTATTTAATTTCACATGTCCAAAAGAAGTAGGAAGAAGCAAAGCTTATTAAATCCTACCCCTCAATCTGGTTCTTTTACAATGAGTAACTGTTACATTTGTTCACTTCCTGCTTTCCTAATATAATAAGTTATTTTTTCCTTTAATTTAATTTAATTTAATTTTATTAAATAAAATTACATAAAATTACATAAAATTACATAAAATTACATAAAATTAAATAGAATTAAATAAAATTAAATAAAATAATTGAAGTTATTTTTTCCTTTAATTTAATTTTATATTAAAATTAAATAAAATAATTTAAGTTATTTTTCCCTTTAATTTAATTTAATTTAATTTAATTTAATTTAATTTAATTTAATTTAATTTAATTTAATTTAATTTAATTTTATTTTATTAAAGGACAAAAATAACTTCAATTATATTAGGAAAGCAGGAAGTGAACAAATGTAACAGTTACGGATTGTAAAAGAACCAGATTGAGGGGTAGGATTTAATGAGCTTTGCTTCTTCCTACTCCTTTTGGACATGTGGAACTGGGAACTGATTATGGGATGCATTCAATTGTAATCTGATGCATGTTCAAATGAAATTAAACCATTACCATTACCATATGATGTGTGCGTGACAGTCAGAAGGCTAAGGGTTGCATTTGAATCGGCAGCATAAAACCCTGATTGATTCAAATCATAATTTAAAAAAAAAAATGGAGATCGACCAGTCGCCGGACGACAGACTGCGCTCAATAATGTAATAAACATGTATTGAACACCAACCACATAAAGTCAATGTTGGCATCTTTACCCTGTTTGGATTTCTCTTCGGTGTAGCTCGGTGACGTGGCGTTTGACAGGCAGGTCTTACTGCAGCGCTGCGTCTTCCATACTGGTTGGTATGTTGAGAGGGGGGGTTCTCTCTCTGGCTCCAGGAAAGGATTCATGGACAAGACGAGGGTCATCTCTTTATTGATTAGGTTCTAGACAAGCAGAGAGAAATAAATCACCAAATGGATTAGTTAGTTATTTATTTTGGATTTTTTATGCATAGTATTTCACTTTTTCAAAATGTCGCCGTTTTGTTACCCGGAAAATGCATACATTTTGGATGGCTCGGTTCCATGCACAGCATGACTCATATTAAGTAGGCTCCAGGCTCTGTGAGCTGCGTGGGATAGTAACAAGTGGGCCAACAGATTGAGAAATGACCCCACTCACGCCACCGATTCCCTGGTGATTAAGTCGTAGGAGTTAGTAGCAAGATGCTTGGCACCAATTTGTACAGTGAAAAGGGATCCCACACTTGGGAAACCTTGTCAAACACATTGCATGATTAGACGGAGTGTAAAGACAGTAGAAGGAATGAATGAAGTACACCAATGGTAAAACTTTTTGAAGTACTCTATTTGAGTCTTGCAGTGACGCAGTTTCACCTTTCAATTTCCCGCATCGACTGTTGACAAAGGGATGACTAAGCAGCATCGAAGGAAGCATTGCTTCTGTCCTATTGAATGTTTTGCTTTATATTAGTACATTATATTGGTAGATTCAGGTATGTTTTCCTCATGGATCAGGGGTCTCAAACACGTTTGGCCCGCGGGCCACAAGTTTGAGGCCCCCGCCTTGATATGAAAGTTAAATTTGTTTAGTTTGATATGGATGCTGTATGGTATCATGTACCCAGAAAAAATTATTACGTTTGATTAATGTTCATGTTAAAGGTTAAATAACTGTTAATAGTTATCCTCCCTATCCGTGTGGAAGTGGTAAGTTTTTGGCTATTTAAGTTGAAAGGAAATAAGTTGAAGGCTACCGTTTAGGTCGCTAGCTAACTCTAGTTTGCGAGTTAGCATGTGTCTCAAGACCCTGCAGTTGCGCAATATGTTGTAAATAAAAAGAGTATAAATGTGACTATAGTCGTGTTTTGTCATGTCTACAGGGCTCTAATAATGCAGATTAAATCTGATTTTAATCTGAAAAAAATAATTTGTCTACCCACCAACTATATGTGGTTTCGTAAGTTTTTATTATTATTATTATTATTATATTTATTTATTACTGATTAATTGATTTTCTTTATTCTTGATTTGTTTATTTATTTTTCATCTTATTTTGTGTAGAAAAATAAAAACTAAGATATTTGAGAACAGTGGAATGTTTTATCAGAGCTTTTATTGCAGAAAAATGGAACCAAAGCGAAGTTTTTAATTTTTTTTTGTTTTTAATAAATGCGTTTTTGGGGTTTTTTTTTGGAAAACCTGATGCGGCCCAGTCTCACCCAGACCCGAGCTCCAGTGGCCCCCAAGCAAATTGAGTTTGAGACCCCTGTTATAGATATACATGGTCAGGCAAAATGATCTGACACATTTGTAGGTTAAATAAAAGGCAAATAAAGTAAAGTAACAAAAAAGTGTTTTATTTTGGAAAAGTACATATAATGCAATTTTTTTCATATTTGCGTGAGTTCGCTGACCATGCCCCCCCCCCCCCCACCACCACCACCACCACGAGTCACAGAATCAATCGCTCCTCGCAGCTTCTTCATAATAAGACACAATTCATCATCAAAATAAAATCCAGGGTCAGATAAAATGATCTGACACATTTGTAGGTTAAATAAAAGGCAAATAAAGTAAAACAAAAAAGTGTTTTTATTTTGGAAAAGTGCATATAATGCAATTTTTTTTCATATAATGCCATTTTACGTGAGTTCACTCAGGCAAAATGATCTGACACATTTGTAGGTTAAATAAAAGGCAAATAAAGTAAAGTAACAAAAAAGTGTTTATTTTGGAAAAGAACCTGTCATTTTTGTTTTCTTTGATTTTCGATATAGAACCACATGACAACAAAAACAAGGGCTTGTTTTGATTCCTTTTGTGTTGGGAATCGTCTTTGTGCAGTCATGGTAAAAAAAATATGACACCATTGTTTCTTCCGTTTCTTGTTCACTTTATTGCATAAAGGTACAAATAACGATAATAAACAAAATAGCTCATCAGAGTGACAACAGTATTATTCTTGTAAGAATTAGTGATTTTGTTAAATATGGAGAAAATATCTTAAATTCACCTCATATGGGCTATTTTTGCTACGTATTCTTATATCTATCCAAATAAATGTACCTTTAGTTGTACCAGACATTAGAAAGGATGGATAAACTTAAGAAACTAGAGTGATCAAATCATTTTTCCCGTCTTATTGAATGCGGCGTTAGAGACAGTCGGTCTTTTTGATGGCTGTGAACGTCTGTCATTCGATTTAAAGATGAGCCCTCCCCCTTCATGCACAATGCAAAGCCAGCTGTTCCAAACATCAGCAGCTGCATCTCCTTGTCACTACCTTTTTTCCCTTTAAAGCTCCGTCACTTTGATTCCCTCTCCGGATAGCCCCAACAACGGTAAAGTCCTCCGTGACAAACCCAAAGTGAGGTGACACGATGCTCACCCCCCCACTGAGGTAGCAGATTAAAGTGTCCCTTTCAATAAGACCCCCACTCGGCATGACTGAACACATTAGTAAGAGCCAGTGAAGAAGCACTGAGGACTACTAGCGCTACGTTTGTATGCACGGCTAATCTTCCTGCTTTAAAGTGTTAGGGTAACCTAAAAGGATATTTCAGATTATTGGACGTGAAATTGCATGACATCCTCAGTAGTGCATCAATAGCGACTTACCCCCGCACCCAGTCAAGTTCTGCTCGGAACGGTGACTTGGCTTTTGGACTTTGGCTTCTCAAAACAATATGCGTTCAAAAGAGTAATACATTTGCATGAAGAAAAGGACTTCCCAATCGCTCAGCATTGTAATGGTAATGGTAATGGTTTAATTTCATTTGAACATGCATCAGATTACAATTGAATGCATCCCATAATCAGTTCCCAGTTCCACATGTCCAAAAGGAGTAGGAAGAAGCAAAGCTTATTAAATCCTACCCCTCCATCTGGTACTTTTACAATCAGTAACTGTTACATTTGTTCACTTCCTGCTTTCCTTATATAATTTAAGTTTTTTTAAATAAATGCATACATTTTTTATTATTATTTTGATATTTTATATTATTATTTTATATTATAGAATTATTGTTATAGATTTTTTATTATATTATTTTTATATTATTTTTTATTATTTTTACATTTTATTTTATTTTTGTCACGTCAAAGGAGTAAAACATTTTTTTATTATTTTAATTTTTTTTTATAAATGTCCAAAAGGAGTAGGAAGAAGCAAAGCTTATTAAATCCTACCCCTCCATCTGGTATTTTTACAATCAGTAACTGTTACATTTGTTCACTTCCTGCTTTCCTAATATAATTTAAGTTTTTTTAATTTTATTTTTTTAATTTAAGTAAAAAATATTTTTTATATATTTTTTTATTTTTTTAATGGTTTTATTTCATTTGAACATGCATCAGATTACAATTGAGTGCATCCCATAATCAGTTCACAGTTCCACATGTCCAAAAATCTGGTACTTTTACAATCAGTAACTGTTACATTTGTTCACTTCCTGCTTTCCTAATATAATTTAAGTTATTTTTTTTATTTTATTAAAAAACATTTTTTGTTTTTATTTTTTTATATTTAAAAAAATGGTAATGGTTTAATTTCATTTGAACATGCATCAGATTACAATTGAATGCATCCCATAATCAGTTCACAGTTCCACATGTCCAAAAGGAGTAGGAAGAAGCAAAGCTTATTAAATCCTACCCCTCCATCTCCATTTGTTCACTTCCTGCCTTCCTAATATAATTAATATATAATAAAAAAAATTCTTATATAATAATAAAAAAATTGCATTTTTTTAAATTACATTAATTTAATTTAATGTAATTAAATACAATTTTTTTGTCACATACCAAAGTACAAGTAGTATTTGTGACATTATGAATGAATTCTCTCCCATCGTATCCACATTGCTTACATGCCCGCATGAAGACGCTATGACCGCAGCGGTCATACACAACAACGGACAGGAAGCTAATCAGAGCTAATCACCTCTTCCAGTGAACCCAGCGCCAACCACCCTGGATGCAAAGCGTCATTACCCGAGCATCTGACAATCACCAAATCTGCTGAACTGAGTCTGATACAGTCTACAAAGCACAGACAACAACCACCCCCACCAAGGACCTCCAACTAGGGCCAATTATGTCACTACCATTGAGAGCGGCTGCCATGGTTAATTAGCATCTTTTGCCATGTGTCGTCCCCCCCCCCCCCCCCCCAAGAGCTGCTTTTTTACCCGCAGCTATTTTCTTCTCCATCACCTCCCCTCACGTCTGCTGTTGCTATGTTTGCTCGGGCACAAAGAAACAAGCGTGCCATCACTCCCTCTGCCCTCCGTAAGGACCTCCATCTTGACATCCCCCCCTCCTTTCGTTATCATTTCTTTCATCCCCTCGTCTCTTTTTTTTTTCACTACGTTTGTCTGACATCCTTTCAACAGCGGTCACAGATGACAGCTTACTGAACTACGGGGGTATAAAAAAAACAAACAAACAAAGGGAATCCAGACTTTGTTACACATTCAGCGATATGCGTTAAGGTTGTGATTTTCAACCTTTTTGGAACCACGACAACGTTTTTTTTTTTACATCGGAAAAATCTTGTGGCACACACCACTAAACCAAAAATGTTCCAAAATGTCACCACGACCTCACACGTGCATCAATAAGTCCATGGGAGGAACAAGGTAGGTGTTGCCACACGGACCAATATTACATTGCTATGCTAGTCTTTACACCACAGACACTCCACAGTAGCCACGGTTTTTACATCAACACTTTTTCTCTTTCCCAATCACCTTTTCGGGAAAAACAATAGTATCCATAGAAAGGAATATTCCAATCTCTTGTCTACATGCGTTTGTGAAAATCAACCAGAATAGTCAACAGGGCATGCCCAGTAAAACGTAAACATCAACATCACGTGATAGCGACTTCCGATACCGAGTTTTTCTTTCACTTGTTGGAATAACTCCGTATTGCCAGTTTTTTTTTATTTTTTTAGTTTGAATCAAAACTTTGCTTAGTCCAGTGCCGATTGCTGGCCTCCATTTTTAAAAGTGACGAACGTCCGGATCTGCGTGTTACGTCATATCTGAGCATGCGCTGAAAGAACGCACCCGGGATAAAATTTAAACAGGAAAAGATCAAATTCAATCTTGCTAATATTTTATAATTATTAATACAATTATTTATTATTATAATATTAGAATAAAATTATTTTTAATTTTTATATTTTATATATATTTTTATATTTATATGTTATATATTTTATATATTTATATATTATATTTATATTTACATTTATATTTATATATTATATTTTATATTATATTTTAAATAATTTAATTATTATTAATATATATAAAATAATAATAAAATTATTAATAAAAAATATTTATAATTTTATATTATATTTTAAATAATTTAATTATTATTAATATATATAAAATAATAATAAAATTATTAATAAAAAATATTTATAATTTTATATTATATTTTAAATAATTTAATTATTATTAATATATATATAAAATAATAATAAAATTATTAATAAAAATATTTATAATTATAATTAAACTCAGGACATGTTTTATATAGATATATATTTTCTTTTTTAATAAAACCGGACTTATGAATAAAGTATAGAAGGGTTTAGATTCTGTTCCACAGATGGCGCTAATGCACACGAAAGCGGCTTGCCAACCGCCAATAAACAACAGAAGAAGAAAAACACCACGAAGAAGAAGAACGCAGTCTGACAACTTTCCGTTTGAGCGGGTACAAGATACCCATTCAATCCCACCCTCGGGCATCTCTGTGTGGAGTTTGCATGTTCTCCCCATCATGGTATTCCGGTTTCCTCCCACATTCCAAAAACATGCTAGGTTAATTAGCGACTCCAAATTGTCCATAGGTATGAATGTGAGTGGACGAGTGGTTAGCGCGCAAACCTCACAGGTCCAGAGGAGACCAGGGTTCAATTCCACCCTCGGCCATCTCTGTGTGGAATTTGCATGTTCTCCCCATCATGGTATTCCGGTTTCCTCCCACATTCCAAAAAAACATGCTAGGTTAATTAGCGACTCCAAATTGTCCATAGGTATGAATGTGAGTGTGAATGGTTGTTTGTCTATATGTGCCCTGTGATTGGCTGGGCACCAGTCTAGGGTGTACCCCGCCTTACGCCTGAAGACAGCTGGGATAGGCTCCAGCACCCCCCGCGACCCTCGTGAGGAAAAGCGGTAGAAAATGAATGAATGATTAATAAATGTTAATTATAAAAAGTGATATTGGATAATTCCAAACGGCACACCTGACGGTTTCTCAAGGTACACTAGTGTGCCCGCGGGACAGTGGTTGAAAATCACTGGTTTAAGGAACACGTGAAGGGGTAGCCGCAGCGCGTTTTTTCATGTTTGTGTGCCAGAAAAAAAAAAATCGGAACGTTTGAGGAGGAAAAAGCTAAAAAAAAGGAGAGAAGAGTTTCTGAGACATCGAGCTCTCGTCTCTTTTTGTCAGCCTCTGGAAGGAATGCGAGATGATTGAGAGTGCTTGCTTGCTGGATGTGTGGGCTTGTGGTTTGGTGGTGTGTATCGGGGGGGGGGGGGGGGGGGGGTTATGAGGGTGAAAGCCTATGCAACGTGTAAGCGGAAGAGACACTGCTTCACCTGTGTTCAGTCAGAGCTCCTCCCGGGCTTCATCCCCTCTTATCTCTCCTCTCACAGCTTCTCTACCTCTGTCAGGCTCCATATTGCATTCTTTCATGACACTCTTTGATGATGAGAGTTTAATTGCGGTGCCAGGGCACGAGACAAACCGCAAGAGGGAGACTGATGGAGAACGATAGAGAATGGAGGAGAATAAGGCGAGATAGAACGAGGGCTGAGGCACGAATGAATGGATGGATGTGAGTGAGTCAGGAAGGGAAAGATAAGTGCCCCCCGGGGGAACCTTGTCATGAGTGGAGACGAGTCACGGCGGCCATGATTTTGGAGGCAGAGAGCACACACTCAGACATGCACGGCTTGTCGTGTAGCGGAACATTTTGATGGGGGAGTCAACCAAGGTCAGCTTCGCCAGCCGCACGCAAAATATGATTCTCGTTTTAAGTCTCTGTGACGTTATAAACATTCATTCATTCATTTTATAACGCTTTCTAATGCTGGAGCCTATCCCAGCTGTCTTTTGGGCAAGAGGCAGGGTACACTCTGGACTGGTGGCCAGCCAATCACAGGACACATAAATAAATAAATTTAAATAAATACATTTAAATAAAATAAATAAATTTAAAATTTAAAATTTAAAATTTAAAATTTAAAATTTAAAATTTAAAATTTAAAATTTAAAATTTAAAATTTAACATTTAACATTTAAAATTTAATTAATTTTCTACAGGTTTTGCCTCAGGAGGGTCGTGGGGGTGCTGGAGCCTATCCCAGCTGTCTTCTACACCCTGGACTGGTGGCCAGCCAATCACAGGGCACATATAGACAAACAACCATTCACACTCACATTCATACCTATGGACAATTTGGAGTCGCCAATTAACCTAGCATGTTTTTGGAATGTGGGAGGAAACCGGAGTACCCGGAGAAAACCGGGGAGAACATGCAAACTCCACACAGAGATGGCCGAGGGTGGAATTGAACTCGGGTCTCCAAGCTGTGAGGCCTGCACACTAATCACTCAGCAAAGCTTGTTAAATCCTACCCCTCCATCTGGTACTTTTACAATCAGTAACCGTTACATTTGTTCACTTCCTGCTTTCCTAATATAGTTTAAGTTTTTTGATTTTTAATTTAAAATTTAAAATTTAAAATTTAAAATTTAAAATTTAAAATTTAAAAATTTAAAATTTAAAATTTAAAATTTAAAATTTAAAATTTAAAATTTAATTAATTTTCTACAGGTTTTGCCTCAGGAGGGCCGCGGGGGTGCTGGAGCCTATCCCAGCTGTCTTCTACACCCTGGACTGGTGGCCAGCCAATCACAGGGCACATATAGACAAACAACCATTCACACTCACATTCATACCTATGGACAATTTGGAGTCGCCAATTAACCTAGCATGTTTTTGGAATGTGGGAGGAAACCGGAGTACCCGGAGAAAACCGGGGAGAACATGCAAACTCCACACAGAGATGGCCGAGGGTGGAATTGAACTCGGGTCTCCAAGCTGTGAGGCCTGCACACTAATCACTCAGCAAAGCTTGTTAAATCCTACCCCTCCATCTGGTACTTTTACAATCAGTAACCGTTACATTTGTTCACTTCCTGCTTTCCTAATATAGTTTACGTTTTTTGATTTTTTATTTCACTTTTAATTTAAAATTTAAAATTTAAAATTTAAAATTTAAAATTTAAAATTTAAAATTTAAAATTTAAAATTTAAAATTTAAAGTTTAAAATTTAAAATTTTTAAATTAAAAATTAAAAATTAAAAATTAAAAATTAAAAATTAAAAATTAAAAATTAAAAATTAAAAATTAAAAATTAAAAATTAAAAATGTTATTAATTTTCTACAGGTTTTGCCTCAGAAGGGTCGCGGGGGTGCTGGAGCCTATCCCAGCTGTCTTCTACACCCTGGACTGGTGGCCAGCCAATCACAGGGCACATATAGACAAACAACCATTCACACTCACATTCATACCTATGGACAATTTGGAGTCGCTAATTAACCTAGCATGTTTTTGGAATCTGGGAGGAACCTGGAGTACCCGGAGAAAACCCACGCATGCACGGGGAGAACATACAAACTCCACACAGAGGGTGGAATTGAACTCGGGTGTTCTAGCTGTGAGCCCTGCACGCTAATCACTCATCCCGATTGTAAACATTCATTCGTTCATTTTGTACCGCTTATCCTCACAAGGGTCGCGGGGCGTGCTGGAGCCTATCCCAGCTGTCTTTTTGGGGCGAGAGGCGGGGTACACCCTGGACTGGTGGCCAGCCAATCACAGGGCACATATAGACAAACAACCATTCACACTCACATTCATACCTATGGACAATTTGGAGTGGCTAATTAACCTAGCATGTTTTTGGAATGTGGGAGGAAACCGGAGTATCCGGAATCTGGCACCCGTATTAAGAATGGTGCCATACAGAATCCAGTTGGGTCCAGTCTCTGGGTCCAGTGTTTCCATTATGTTATGGCGTTCTTGCATATATTCCGCAAGATCTGAGCCATTCCCCTTCAAGAACGTCTTTGCAATTAGCAGCAATATTCTGAACATGAAATATAAAAATAAATAAATATAAAAACTTTTTAGCTTTTTTAACTACGATCTTAGCAGCTTGTTTTGGTCATTTATCAGTTATAGCTTCATACATGTGTTTTTCTTTCTACAAATTGGCCTACATTTGATAGAAAACATCCATAGAAAAACTGACACATAAACCAGATGTTGGGGATTTCATTTGTTCGCAAGATTTAACGGAGTTAAAAAAAAAAAATACCTCTAATAAACCGAGACAGTTTTCCTCCGCAACCTCAAATATGATAATGGTTTCAGCATGTGTGTGTAAGACGTATGAGGAGCCAGTCAGTGTATGTGTCATTAGTGTTTACTCCCCGTTCTCTTGGCCAGGTTTGGACTGATTCCGAGCCTTAGGGAAACAGATTGCAATGAAAAAGAGTTCACGTCTGTGGTTTTCACATCAGAATACATCCAAATCCGCCCAAGAGAGTCAGAGAGTCACACACACACACACATCATACAATGTGGCATCACTTATTAATTCTTTCCATAATGGAGACGACATACGTGTGATAGTAATGTCTTCATGTAAATTTCAAAAAGCAAAACATACAAAAACGGAATCCGTATACTTGCTTACTTGGATTTTATAGTACATTTCCGCAGTAGATACAATCATCAGTACACAAACTGTCAGCTGTTTCCTCTGCAAATTCTATTTAAGATTCTTACCTTCACATTACAATCATATCCTAAACCAGAATCTGTCTATAGTGTCCTAACTGTAAAAAAACACTAGCCAGTCTTATTATGACAATCATATCCTAAACCAGAATCTGTCTATAGTGTCCTAACTGTAAGAAAAACACTAGCCATTCTTATTATGACAATCATATCCTAAACCAGAATCTGTCTATAGTGTCCTAACTGTAAAAAAAACACTAGCCATTCTTATTATGAGACTCCTCTCCTAAACCAGAATCTGTCTATAGTGTCCTAACTGTAAAAAAACACTAGCCATTCTTATTATGACAATCATATCCTAAACCAGAATCTGTCTATAGTGTCCTAACTGTAAAAAAAAACACTAGCCATTCTTATTATGACAATCATATCCTAAACCAGAATCTGTCTATGGTGTCGTAACTGTAAAAAAAACACTAGCCATTCTTATTATGACAATCATATCCTAAACCAGAATCTGTCTATAGTGTCCTAACTGTAAAAAAAACACTAGCCATTCTTATTATGACAATCATATCCTAAACCAGAATCTGTCTATAGTGTCCTAACTGTTAAAAAAACACTAGCCATTCTTATTATGACAATCATATCCTAAACCAGAATCTGTCTATAGTGTCCTAACTGTAAAAAAAACACTATCCATTATTATTATGACAATCATATCCTAAACCAGAATCTGTCTATAGTGTCCTAACTGTAAAAAAATAAACACTGGCCATTCTTATTATGACAATCATATCCTAAACCAGAATCTGTCTATAGTGTCCTAACTGTAAAAAAACACTAGCCAGTCTTATTATGACAATCATATCCTAAACCAGAATCTGTCTATAGTGTCCTAACTGTAAGAAAAACACTAGCCATTCTTATTATGACAATCATATCCTAAACCAGAATCTGTCTATAGTGTCCTAACTGTAAAAAAAACACTAGCCATTCTTATTATGAGACTCCTCTCCTAAACCAGAATCTGTCTATAGTGTCCTAACTGTAAAAAAACACTAGCCATTCTTATTATGACAATCATATCCTAAACCAGAATCTGTCTATAGTGTCCTAACTGTAAAAAAACACTAGCCATTCTTATTATGACAATCATATCCTAAACCAGAATCTGTCTATAGTGTCCTAACTGTAAAAAAAAACACTATCCATTATTATTATGACAATCATGTCCTAAACCAGAATCTGTCTATAGTGTCCTAACTGTAAAAAAATAAACACTGGCCATTCTTATTATGACAATCATATCCTAAACCAGAATCTGTCTATAGTGTCCTAACTGTAAGAAAAACACTAGCCATTCTTATTATGACAATCATATCCTAAACCAGAATCTGTCTATAGTGTCCTAACTGTAAAAAAAACACTAGCCATTCTTATTATGACAATCATATCCTAAACCAGAATCTGTCTATAGTGTCCTAACTGTAAAAAAAACACTAGCCATTCTTATTATGACAACCATATCCTAAACCAGAATCTGTCTATAGTGTCCTAACTGTAAAAAAACACTAGCCATTCTTATGACAATCATATCCTAAACCAGAATCTGTCTATAGTGTCCTAACTGTAAAAAAAACACTAGCCATTCTTATTATGACAATCATATCCTAAACCAGAATCTGTCTATAGTGTCCTAACTGTAAAAAAACCCACTAGCCATTCTTATTATGACAATCATATCCTAAACCAGAATCTGTCTATAGTGTCCTAACTGTAAAAAAAAACACTAGCCATTCTTATTATGACAATCATATCCTAAACCAGAATCTGTCTATAGTACCCTAACTGTAAAAAAAACACTAGCCATTCTTATTATGACAATCATATCCTAAACCAGAATCTGTCTATAGTACCCTAACTGTAAAAAAAAACACTAGCCATTCTTATTATGACAATCATATCCTAAACCAGAATCTGTCTATAGTGTCCTAACTGTAAAAAAAACACTAGCCATTCTTATTATGACAATCATATCCTAAACCAGAATCTGTCTATAGTGTCCTAACTGTAAAAAAAAAACACTAGCCATTCTTATTATGACAATCATATCCTAAACCAGAATCTGTCTATAGTGTCCTAACTGTAAAAAAACACTAGCCATTCTTATTATGACAATCATATCCTAAACCAGAATCTGTCTATAGTGTCCTAACTGTAAGAAAAACACTAGCCATTCTTATGACAATCATATCCTAAACCAGAATCTGTCTATAGTGTCCTAACTGTAAAAAACCACTAGCCATTCTTATTATGACAATCATATCCTAAACCAGAATCTATCTATCGTGTCCTAACTGTAAAAAAACACTAGCCATTCTTATTATGACAATCATATCCTAAACCAGAATCTGTCTATAGTGTCCTAACTGTAAAAAAAACACTAGCCATTCTTATTATGACAACCATATCCTAAACCAGAATCTGTCTATAGTGTCCTAACTGTAAAAAAACACTAGCCATTCTTATTATGACAATCATATCCTAAACCAGAATCTGTCTATAGTGTCCTAACTGTAAAAAAAAAATACTAGCCATTCTTATTATGACAATCATATCCTAAACCAGAATCTGTCTATAGTGTCCTAACTGTAAAGAAAACACTATTATGACGATCATATCCTAAACCAGAATCTGCCTATAGTGTCCTAACTGTAAAAAAAACACCAGCCATTCTTATTATGACAATCATATCCTAAACCAGAATCTGTCTATCGTGTCCTAACTGTAAAAAAAACACTAGCCGTTCTTATTATGACAATCATATCCTAAACCAGAATCTGTCTATAGTGTCCTAACTGTAAAAAAACCACTAGCCATTCTTATTATGACAATTATATCCTCCTTCATCTTAAGATTTTGTATGTGCCAGATTGCAGCCTGTCAAGCAGCATCAGAACAGCTGCTGCAGTTAGCTAAGTTCAGGACCCTCGGGGTTTCACCCAGTGCTCTTGCTGAGCGCTGACACATGTTGTGACAGAGAAGCACGACAAGTCGTCTTCATGGCTGGCTTATCGTGACTGTTGGGAGAAGGGTCTGGCTATGGCCTGGAGATCACGCCACATGATGTAAAGGTTGTCGGGACATTGAATCCATCACCCCCCCCCCCCCCCCCCCCCGGACTGTTCATTGTCTCCAAAGACGTTTATAATGGTAATCCTACCCCTCCATCTGGTACTTTTACAATCAGTAACTGTTACATTTGTTCACTTCCTGCTTTCCTAATATAATTTAAGTTTTTTTTTATTTGGTTAATTTAATAAAAAAAAAAATTTGTTTTAAATTTTTTATATAAAAAAAATTATGGTTTTATTTCATTTGAACATGCATCAGATTACAATTGAGTGCATCCCATAATCAGTTCCCAGTTCCACATGTCCAAAAGGAGTAGGAAGAAGCAAAGCTTATTAAATCCTAGCCCTCCATCTCCATTTGTTCACTTCCTGCCTTCCTAATATAATTAAAATATAATAAAAAAAAATTATAATATATAATAATAAAAATAATAATAACAAATAGCTAGTTTTTTTTTTATTAATTTTTCTTTTTTTCCTTTTATTTTTTGTCACGTACCATATTTAAAATAAAAAAAATAAATAATTTTGAATTTTTTTAATTTTATTTATTTTTTTATTTTAAATTGTAATTTTTTTTTATTTTAAATTTAAAATTTGCTAAAACTGCCCGAAGTCACTTCCTGTCCACATGTCCACTAGCCATTTAGTCTTATGTGGTATATTTTCTCTGACTATCTCTAATATATTCGCTAATATGAGTGCAAAAGTGACTATAGGGGTGTTAGTTCATGTCTAGAGGTCTCTAATAAGGATGTGCAAGTGCACAATAAAAAAAAAAGGTGCGGTTTGAATCCATAAAAAATACGCAGAAGCGCATTTGATAAGGATTCCGCATGCATCGTTCCCATTTATTAGCGCTCTCGACGGCAAGGAGGAAGTGACAGTGGGGGGGGGTGAAAATCCAAATGTGAAAATTCACGGTGTTCTATTTGTAAATAATGTGTTAAAGTGAAAGTTATGCCGGAATATGTGTCGAACGTGGTATTTTTTTTTTATTTTATTAAATGATTCTTACTTCTGGTAGATTCCATGTTTAGACATAGAACTCAAATTTCTGTGTGTCTTTAACAAATCAGTCAAAATAGTCTGAAATGTCGGTACTGAGAGGCTGAGATTGAGTCCGACTTTGAGGAAATTCGATTCCCGCGGTGGGGTCTGGAACCAAATAACTGTTTCATAAAATATCCACCCCCACCCACCAATATAATACAAGAGATCCTGGTTTAATACCTACAGTTCCGTCTCCAAATTCCTATCCTTTTTTTGGATTTTCCACATTTTTCCCATGTTTTTTTTTAATTATTATTATTAAAGTTGGCATTTTCCACATTTTTCCCCATGTTTTTTTTATTATTATTATTATTAAAGTTGGCATTTTCCACATTTTTCCCATGTTTTTTTTATTATTATTATTAAAGTTGGCAATCAGTATCAAGCCAAAAATTTACCCGTTTTTTTTTGGAGTCCAGCACCATAATCATCAACAGGGGTTAGAAATTTACACCATTGTTTCATATCAATAATCTACAGATGTGAATTGGTATTAAGCAGCAATAATACATTTTTTTTGGGGGGGGGGGGTTATATCACCATTATTAAACATGTCACTTTCTGGACAGTCAAGTCCTGCTGACCAACACTACCAGTCCCAGTTTCAGACAAAAATAACAAAATAAATCAGTCAATCATTCAACACATGCATTGACCTGAATGCCATTAATCGATAATCGGATTCAAACTGTATACAAAACTAAAGCCGATTCAATTAATATTACGTTGGTGTCTACAAAGCAAAGAACGAATCTGCGTCGCAATAAAATATTTACTCATTTCAACTTACAAAAGGAAGATTTTAATGACATTGAAGTGATGACGTAACTTTACATGATGCTAAAATGTCTTACATGTACAGAATAATAGTAAATAACGTCAGCTTACTTCAGTCGAATGACCTCGTCTTTGCTTTGCTTTCTTGGTGGATGCCGACCAGAAATCCAAAGTGCAACAATTGAAAAAAAAAGGCGAAAGTCTAAAAAAAATAAAAATAAAAAATGTAGTATATGTTGACTAAAATGGTGCCAGTAGTTACTAGTTTCTACATTCGAACCGCCAAAAGCATCCCCGCACGTCGTCCACTGTGGCCGCCGGAAGGTACGACGGTGTTGTTGTTGTGTTCCTTGTCCTCCGTGAAGAAAAAAAACATGGTATTAATCTGTCATTTTATCCTTTTTTTGGCACAAAACGGAACGAGAGCGGGGGTGCCGTTGTTACAACCGAAGGGGCTAGCGGGCGTTCATCATGTGAATTTGTGGAGAAGAAGAAGAAAAAAAAAACAAAAAAAACAAAAACACCTCCGTCGCAGTTCCATCCCTTCTTCCAGTCAAGTAGTGCTGAGGTATTCAAGGACTGCTCGGAATTTCGCCACGTCACTCGCTTAACTTGAGGCACTTAAAGAAACGGCATGGACACATCCGTTTTTATACTCTTTTTTTTATATTTTGCTTCATTTATATTACGTTTGAAAGCCAAACTTAAAAAGGTATCGACATCGTTTTGTGTCGTGAGAAACTAGGGGGGGGCGGGTGAATCGATCCAAATACCGATAGTGTTGATATTACGGTAATATCAGTATCAGATTGATACCGTTGTGATTGATACTTTTCGGTTATTTTCTGTTTATTTTCACAAATCTGTGTTGTTTTTGTGTATTTCATATACATACATTGTTTATATATATATATATTCATACATTGTTTATATATTCCTATGTATATATTGCTTATATTGTTGACAAACAAACAAAAGGTCACCTCAGGGTCCTTGAACACAACAGGACTTTAAAGGACAAAAAAGCCAAATGATTTAAATGAACGTTACATCATCAGCACTATTGACCTTTTTTTTTTCCAAAGTGAATAATTATCATATTTTGTTGATATTTAATATTTAATATTTTGTTGGTATTTAATCGTAAACAAACAACCATTCATAAATATGGACAGTTTGGCGTCGCCGTTTAACTTATGTTAAACAAAATATTAATTTTTTTGGAATGTGGGAGGGAATTGAGTACCCGGAGAAACACGCGAATGATGCCAGACCACTCATGCACCGTGCTGGTCTACTTCTGTACTATTTCTATATTTTTATATAATTTTATGCTATTCTGTACAATATCTTCAATGTTGGCAGGTCTGTTTTTCATGTTAGCGCTAGCAACCGTTCCAAATAAATAATCATAATCATTAATATAGTCAAATTAAATTAAATTTATAAACTAAATTTATATTCATAATTAAAATATTACGGGTAAAATCGATCAATCACACTAGTACAAAAGTTACATTTCATTTATATTACATAATTATTGTGATGATTATTATTATTTTACCAGTTTAGTGATTCATTCATTCAAATAAAAAATAAAAAATAAAAAATAAAAAATAAAAAATAAAAAATAAAAAATAAAAAATAAAAAATAAAAAATAAAAAATAAAAAATAAAAAATAAAAAATAAAAAATAAAAAATAAAAAAAATAAAATAAAAAATAAAAAATAAAAAATTTCATTCATTCATTTATTTTCTACCACTTTTCCTCACGAGGGTCACAGGGGTGCTGGAGCCTATCCCATCTGTCTTTGGGCGAGAGGCGGGGTACACCCTGGACTGGTGGCCAGCCAATCACAGGGCACATATAGACAAACAACCATTCACACTCACATTCATACCTATGGACAATTTGGAGTGGCTAATTAACCTAGCATGTTTTTGGAATGTGGGAGGAAACCGGAGTACCCGGAACATACAAACTCCACACAGAGATGGCAGAGTGTGGAATTGAACTTGGGTAATCCATCTGTGAGGCCTGTGCGCTAACCACTTATCCACCGTGCCGCCCCAGTTTAGTGATTTCCATTGTTTTATTTGCAACAACACTTTTTTCCGACATGATTTGCTCGGCAGGGGTGTGGCCGACAAAGACAGAAGAGGCGACATGCCCCTCTTCATCTGTTCTGCATTTCCCCCCCTTTTTTTTCCCAGCATTTCTTCCCTCGAGCTCTTTGTTCTGTGTTCAGCTGTGGAATGTGCTGTTATTTCCTTAGGAGAACGCTCTGATCTTAGCATCCATCTTTACTTTTGATGCATGCACTCGCTAAAGGTGATGGTCAGTAAACACACCACTGTGGAACCCGTTTATGTCATGGCCACTGTTTGACTGTCGACAGAAGCGGTTGTTGACATCATTGAAATCGAAACTAGACATTTACTTGACTTGTTTATTCATTTTCTACCGCTTATCCTCACGGGGGTCGCGGGGGTGCTGGAGCCTATCCCAGCTGTCTTCAAACGAGAGGCGGGGTACACTCTGGACTGGTGGCCAGCCAATCACAGGGCACATATAGACAAACAACCATTCACACTCACATTCATACCTATGGATAATTTGGAGTCGCTAATTAACCTAGCATGTTTTTGGAATGTGGGAGGAAACCGGAATACCATGATGGGGAGAACATACAAATTCCACACAGAGATGGCCGAGGGTGGAATTGAACTCAGGTCTCCTAGCTGTGTGGCCTGCACGCTAACCACTTAATCACCGTGCAGTATAAAGAACTCATTCATTAATTCATTCGATTTCTAATGCTTATCCTCACGAGAGTCGCAGGGGGATGCTGGAGCCTATCCCAGCTGTCTTCAAACGAGAGGCGGGGTACACTCTGGACTGGTGGCCAGCCAATCAAAGGGCACATATAGACAAACAACCATTCACACTCACATTCATACCTATGGACAATTTGGAGTCGCTAATTAACCTAGCATGTTTTTGGAATGTGGGAGGAAACCGGAATACCCGAATGGGGAGAATATACAAATTCCACACAGAGATGGCCGAGGGTGGAATTGAACTCAGGTTTCCGAGCTGTGTGGCTTGCACGCTAACCACTTAATCACCGTGCAGCATACAGAACTCATTCATTCTTTCATTCATTCGGTTTCTAATGCTTATCCTCACGAGGGTCTTTGAACGAGAGGTGGGGTACACCCTGGACTGGTGGCCAGCCAATCACAGGGCACATATAGACAAACAACCATTCACACTCACATTCATACCTATGGATAATTTGGAGTCGCTAATTAACCTAGCATGTTTTTTGGAGAAAACCCACCCATTCACGGGGAGAACGTGCAAACTCCACAAAAGAGATGGCCCGAGGGTGGAATCGAACTCATGTCTCCTAGCTGTGTGTAGCTCTGCGCGCTAACCACTCAACCACCGTGCAGCCCACTAGCGATATAAAGAAAGGATAAATAAAGGATTTTTGCATGTAGCCTATGTATCTTGTTTATTCTGATTATTCCGTCAGTGCTTATTTTGCACTGAACAGTAAGTCGCCGTGTTCACGTTTTCAAGTCGTTGTTGCTCTTGTGGTTTCTCGTGGCTTAGCAATAAGTCATAATATGTCAATATGAACCTTTTCATACGAGTCCCTTTGGATTCCAAATTTTCTGTCAACAAAAGCAGACACATTTTAGTCCTTAGAAGACCACGATGGACCTGAGACTTGTCGACCAAATCAGTGACGGCTGCCGGTCATTCAATTCGGGGAAGCTTATTGTTTTGTGTTTATATTTTTTTATGTCAATTCTAGCATCTGCTACGACGTGTAGCTTGTTAGCATCTGGAGATGATGCGTGAGGCCAAGGTGTGAGTGACTGGGAGTGTGAGTGACGGTGACAGGGGGTGGTTGGGGTGGGGGGTGCCGCTGTTTCTGAGTGACAGAAGACAAAGTCACTGGAGATCGGTAACGTCTCCAGATCAGTATCCGTATCACGCAGAAGCCGAGCATCCGGCCCAACCACCTGCCCCTGTAGACCCCCAGAGAGTTTGTGCCTGTACGGTATACTAAAATAAAAACAAAAACATTCATCATTTTTCCCTCCAGTTTTCTTTATGATAAATATTGTCAAGAACTTTTACAAATCACACTCATCCAGAAGTACTGACACAAAGTACGTTTACAAGTACATTAAGACAGTATGACACAGGTAACGGTAATGCTAGGAGTCTACTGGGCCGGTGCCAGTTGGTGCCAGTTCGCGCCATGCTGCCGCTAATTCGGCGCCACAGCGAGCCACTACGCGGCAATCACATAATCTTTGGCGAGAACTGTCACTAACTGGCGCCGGCTCAGTGGACTTCTAGCATTATTGCCGCAACTTGGCTCGTGCCATTACATTCCAGTGGATTCCAATAGGCGCTTTGTTTGTGACATTTGGTTCCACTTGGTGAAAACTCCGTGCCAATTGCTTGAAGATTTTAAACATTTTGAAATTTTCTTGCCGACAAACTCAATTTTTGCCGCCGTTACGGGGCCACCACGAGCCAGTTGGGAGGCAGTTTGAGCCACTGCACGCCACTAGGCACCTTATTGGTGACACTAGGCGCCACAGCAAATTGCATTGGCGCGAACCGGCACCGGCCTAGTGGACTCTTAGCATAAGGCACCGATGCCGTTCAATGGCACAGGTAGTTTCTATTTTGGAGGAGCAAAAAGAACCCAAACAAGGTTTTTAAACTTTTAAAAGAAATGAAAATAGAGAATCTTTCAAACTACAAAGTTGAAAAATGTGAATGATACCATAAGTTAGAGAACCAGGTTATATTTCATGTTGATGGCTTAGCATCACACATTTGATTTCATTCAAATTTCTAGTTCTGAAAACAATCAATACATTCAATGCTAAGTACCTTTTGCCAAATCAGACGTTAAACATACCGTATTTTCCGGACTATAAGTCACACTTTTTTTTCATAGGTTGGCTGTTCCTGCGACTTATACTCCAGAGCGACTTATGTATGTTTTTTTCTACGTAATTATGCATTTTTGGCCTTGTGCAACTTATACTTCAGAGCGACTTATGTATGTTTTTTTTCTACCTAATTATGCATTTTTGGCCTTGTGCGACTTATACTCCAGTGTGACTTATATATGTTTTTTTTCTACCTAATTATGCATTTTTGGCCTTGTGCGACTTATACTCCAGTACGACTTATGTATGTTTTTTTTTTTTACCTAATTATGCATTTTTGGCCTTGTGCGACTTATACTCCAGTGCGACTTATGTATGTTTTTTTTCTACCTAATTATGCATTTTTGGCCTTGTGCGACTTATACTCCAGTGCGACTTATGTATGTTTTTTTTCTACGTAATTATGCATTTTTGGCCTTGTGCGACTTATACTCCAGTGTGACTTATGTATGTTTTTTTCTACCTAATTATGCATTTTTGGCCTTGTGCGACTTATACTCCAGAGCGACTTATGTATGTTTTTGTTCTACCTAATTATGCATTTTTGGCCTTGTGGGACTTATACTCCAGTGCGACTTATGTATGTTTTTTTCTACCTAATTATGCATTTTTGGCCTTGTGCGACTTATACTCCAGTGCGATTTATGTATGTTTTTTTTCTACCTAATTATGCATTTTTGGCCTTGTGCGACTTATACTCCAGTGTGACTTATGTATGTTTTTGTTCTACCTAATTATGCATTTCTGGCATTGTGCGACTTATACTCCAGTGCGACTTATGTATGTTTTTTTCTACCTAATTATGCATTTTTCGCCTTGTGCGACTAATACTCCAGTGCGACTTATGTATGTTTTTTTCTACCTAATTATGCATTTTTGGCCTTGTGCGACTTATACTCCAGTGCGACTTATGTATGTTTTTTTTTCTACCTAATTATGCATTTTTGGCCAGTGCGACTTATGTATGTTTTTTTTTTTACCTAATTATGTATTTCTGGCCTTGTGCGACTTATACTCCAGAGTGACTAATAATCCAGAAAATACAGTAATTACCGGTAATACTAGGACACTGGACTATTGATGTCATCAGACATGACAAACAAAAACACGTTCACCTTTCGGAGTCATCACACAGGATACTTCAATTGAGTATTAGTGACATTTGATGGCATGACGTTCGATGCCCACCACAAAGAACCACCGATGTTGTTTACGATGCAGGTCATGACGTGGTTGAGGTTTCTTTGACTCATCTTTAAAAGGATGCTCGGTGATTTCGGGAGGGGCTCAGAGTGGAGCCGTTGCTCCTTCACATCGAGAGGAGCCGGTTTGTGGTTGGCTCGGGTATCCAGCCCAGATGCCTCCCTGGTGAGGTGTTCTGGGCATGCCCAGCCGGGGAGGGATTATGTCTCACAGCTGGCCTGGGAACGCTTCGGTGTCCTCCCGTTGGAGATGGCTGGAGACGGGGAAGATTGGAGACTGCTGCCCCCCTCCCCGGAGTAGTGGAGGAAAACGAATGAACGAATGAAGTTAATAAATCTAAAAATGCTAAGAGTATCAACTACAGCAGCGATACAGAACAGGGTGGGTTAATAACGGGAGTCATTATTCATGATAATCCAAAAATAGATATGAAACACTCAGTTCAAATCAAGTACACAGTGCACAATCCAACAATTGGTTCTTTTTTTTTTTTTGGTTTGTAAAACAAACTAAAATACCTAAAATCCCGACCTTGGAATTGCCCCCTGAATGTACCCCCACCCAGTCAAAATACACACTCATTTCCACGCACAAGCACAGGCACAGTAAAAACTATCTATAATGTAAGTGGCGTGCAGGAAGTGACACATTTGTGCGTCTGATGTGTGTGTAGTTGTGTAGTTGTGTGCTTTCTGTAACCAAGTACGCATCTGCACACCGGAAAAAGCGTGATATTTCTTGGCTTGTTATGTTCGATTCTTTTCTACAAATCTATGAAAGGACAACCTCATAAGGCAAGGAATTCTTTGTCTGCCGCAAAGCATGCAGCCACATAGCACCAGGGTGGGATCACTGATTTGGGAATTGGGGGGGGTGGAGCTTGGGGGGTTGTAAGCATCATTGCTATTGTGAGTATTGTGTTATTTTTATGTCTAGAAGATGATAACAGCGCCACAGTAGCAATGACACATATTTACTGTATATATGATATTAAAAAAAACAACTAATAGAAATATTCTTGATTATTACATCATCATTACAGTTTAAGGTGACATCCCTGATTGGCTGACAGGTTCCACTAGGTAACAACCTCTGTTGGCGTGGTATTCCGTAGTCCTTAGGTGGAATGACGACGTGACCTCCCAAGCAAAACGTTACCATTTTTCTGGAAATATTCCCTGTAGAGTTTTGAAATATTTCATAATGGATTAATTTAATGTCCTTCATTTTCTATGGGAAAATTCTAAACCCGATTGAATCCAACGCAATTTATTAAAACATCTTTATGTCTCTGGATACGCAAAAAAAAATAATTAATTTTTTTAAATAATAATTTGAGGGAGGGCTGCACGGCGATCGAGTGGTTAGCGCACAGACCTCACAGCAAGGAGACCCGAGTTCGAGTTTGCATGTTCTCCCCGTGCATGAGTGGGTTTTCTCCGGGTACTCCGGTTTCCTCCCACATTCCAAAAACATGCTAGGTTAATTGATGGGAAAACTTTTTAAAAAATGTAATAAAAAAATTAAAATAAATATTTAATTTAATTTGGACGATAAAATTAAATAAAATTAAATATTAAATTAAATTAAATATTTAATTAAATATTTAATTAAATTAAATATTTAATTTAATTTAATTTAATATTTAATTTAATTTAATTTAAATATTTAATTTAATTTAAATATTTAATTTAAATATTTAATTTAATCTAATTTAATCTAATCTAATCTAATCTAATCTAATCATCCACCGTGCAGCCTCACTCCGAGCATTCATTTTCTAATGCTTTTCCTCACGAGGGTTTCTGGAGCCTATCCCAGCTGTCTTCAGGGGCGAGAGGCGGTGGCCAGACAATCACAGGGCACATATAGACAAACAACCATTCACACTCACATTCATACCTATGGACAATTTGGAGTCGCTAATTAACCTAGCATGTTTTTGGAATGTGGGAGGAAACCGGAGTACCCGGAGAAAACCCACACATGCACGGGGAGAGCACGCGAACTCCACACGGAGATGGCAGATGGTGGAATTGAACTCGGGTCTCCAAGCTGTGAGGCCTGCGAGCAAACCACTTTTTTATCACCGTGCAGTGATTTAGTCACACTAATCCATCGTGCTGTGCTGGACTCGGTTCTGTTTACCTACTAAATGTCCGACTTTTGGATCATTTTGAGCGTTTCCGTTATGAATCGTTTCGATTATCGTTCATAACCGATGACGAGCATGATGCAGCTATGTGTGTGCATATGCATAGAATCGTGCCGTGCCTCGTTAACGTCTTCCAATCGTACCAGAGCAGGGGTGTTCAATTAGTGCGCTCAGATACTCTTTAGGTGTAAAGCAGGCCAGGACATGGCGTCATTGGCTTAGTGTTAGAACACCCTTGCTATCTTTAGCCTATTCACTGATTGATAAATCCTCCCTGGTGCTTACATATGGCTCCTTCACCTTCGTCATCTGAGGACACCATTTTTTTGACGTTCATATCGACGTCACACTGTGTACCTTAGTGGCGCCGTTAGGATTCTAACAAACTGTGCCAGCGGCAAACCTGCTGTCCTTTGGACTCTTTCATCAGCGTCCAGTGGGTGAGCTCTTCCTCCCCAGAGCTGTTGAGCCCAAGAGAGATCCAACCAATCATCTCCTTGCGTTTCATGCTGCGCTTGTTGTACACCGAGAGGATAAGCGTGACATCCGATAGCTGGAAAAGGGCTACCTGGAAGACAAAGGTTTCTTTGTAGGTCGGGTTGGGCTGGCCTCGGCAGATGGACGTTTTACACTTGGACATCTCGTGGCCCATGGAGTTCAGTAAGGTCAGCTTAACATACGTGTCTGAATTAGAAAGAAAGGAATACACAATTAGACACAATTAAATACTAGCATCTCATCTCCGACCCCCCCCCACACACACATTTGTTCAGAGTAACGCCTCAGCAGTTGACATGTGAGATCACGACTGCATCGGATGTTTTTTTTTTTTTCTCCAGCTCAAACGCAAAGCGCGGCGACGAGTGTTTCCTCAAAACAAAGACCTGAGAAGTCTTTCTTCAGTCTTGTTGCTATGCAACCGCATCCAACCTGAAGATACTGTTAATGATACTGTTAAAAATGGACCAAAGTTAACCGAGTCTGCCTGTAAGGACACGGTGAAGAGCTACAGCAGGAAACTTCCTTGAAAGACTTGCTTTTCCTTCGCATTATGTGTTTTTTAATACAGTAAACCTCGGATATATCGGATTCAATTGTTCCCACTGGTTTTGTCCGATATAAGCGAAATCCGTTATATGCGTATACCGGAAAATGTCCGTTTTACGCATATATCGGATTTATATCCGGTATATGCGTAAATGGGATTTTATGCGTTATAAAAAGGCACTTCCTTGACTATGTTTCCAATGTACCTGGACGCGCAGGCAACGCTGCAAATGACGTCGTATAGCGGCCTGTCACGATTCGGCGAATCGGAGCCACACGATGCGGCCAATCCGATATATGCGAGGGAAATTTAATGGAAATGCATTGGAACGGGACTGGAGATTTTGTCCGAAATAGGCGAAATCCGTTATAAAAAAATCTGATATATGCAATGAATTTTTATTGGAAATGCATTACAGAAAAATTGGTTCTTTTTTTATCTGTTCGTTGTGAGCGAATTTCCGATATATCCGAGTCCGATATATCCGAGGTTTACTGTAATACATATATGTGATTCAAGTATAATATATGTGTATAAGTACATTCATACTTTAGTTCTTTAGTCATGAGTAGTAGAACGTAGCTAAGTTTCAACAAAATATCAATCCACAACAAATAACTCGGAAAACAATGATGCTACAACATAAACACAAAAATGGTTGTTGTACATGAAAAAATACATATATATATATATTTTTTTTTTAGCCTTAGAAATACATATATATATATATATTTTTTTTACAAATGAATTATTTAAATTTTCCCCATTTTGTATTTCAATGGGGAGAAATGGAGGCAGAGTTCTTATAAAATGCACTTCCTGACACCTTGTGGTCGTTTTTTCGGTTTCTATCGTTGAGTTGCATCATCATAATCATCTCTTTGTGCCTCTTGTGCAACTTAAGTGCTGTTTTTGGTTTCGTTAGTGTGTCTGTCTGACTTCCTGTTGTGTTCAAACAAGCGCAAAAAACTGAGAGAACCTCGTCTGACATATGTCATATTGATACGGATATTAATTGGTCCTCCAGACTCTGCCTAGCAACAAGTGGCGATGTAAATGTACATTGTTGCATCTTCTTGAGAGTTCATTAAAATGTTATTCCTTTTATTTAGCGATTCTGTTTGAAAGGATTCCCGTCGTAAGGTATAAAGGTGTGTTCAAGTCAAAGAACACGGCAGGTTGTTCTATGTTTTGTGGATTTATTAAGGCTTTATGCTGTGGTACTGTAAAAACATACATACAATTGTCACTATCCTTAATTTATAGTTATTTTCCGCTTCTATGCCTTTAGTTCCTGTTTTATGCTCTTATTTTGGTAACGTTTCCTGTTTGCCCGGTGTTTTGTCCGTCTACTTTGCTTTTCCCTTTCCACGCGCACCTGTTGCGTCACAATGCCAAAGCCGAGACGTAACAACAATACAAATACGCAAATAAATTACAAGTTAAATAACGTAGCTCATATTATATAAATAATAATAATAATAATAATAATGAGCCAAAGGTACATTACATACATAAATCAACAAGTAAATTAAGTAAATGTGACGCTTATTAGAACAATGGTCCTACAGTTAGCTTGAATGCTAACATTAGCACCAATGAACAAAGGAGCGTCACTTAGCGAAAAGGTTCCAAAAACGACCGCACAGCTCTCATAATGGAACCAGAACCTCACCTTTATGCATTCCCGAACAGCATCAAACCCGGGGAAAATGTTGAATGAGGCTCAAGAAAGTGTCACAGAGAAGTCAGACCGAAGAGCAACCGATTCAACGGGCGCAATGTGGTGCGTTTACTGACCCGCCGAACACAGTAGGACAAAACAACACCCAAAGCTAAATATTATCACTGACACAAACCAAAGCTTTCTAACCCTGTTGGGGGTTCCGTTTTCATCTGGAAAGTAATGTGAGAGGAAATTAGCCTCAAGTTTGTGATGGATTGTAAACTGATCCATTATTCTTTGTTCATGATTTTAGTTGCTGCAGAATTTGGTGCAAAATTTGGCCAGGATGGTAAAAATGCAAACATCAGGTTGTAGCATACTTTACCATATCCGAGCTAATTTCTAGTCCATGCTACAATAAGGCTTAGTCAGCTAAATGTTTATAAATAAAACAAATAACATTCCCAACACAGCTTTTCCCAGCACTGTCATAAGTTCAAATTTAAAAGCTACACATCCGCATTGAGAGTGAATAAAACCATCACAATGGGTCTCTAAGAGCATTCCACCCCCCCCCTGTACAATTTTACTTCCATAATAATACCGTGTATTGCGTTCCCCATCCAAGAGGGAGTCGACGGAACGAACCGCTGCGGCTTTCATGCCGTTGAGTGCCAGCTGCCTTCCAACGCCTTTGCTCACAGCCTTGAATCACATTCACATCTTTGACATAAAAGCACCGTGGAAGAAAAAAAAAATAGCCTTGATTTCTTTTTTGACGGCTGCTGAATGGGCTCTGAAGAGCCGTGCATGTCTTAAGTGGTCAGTCGCAGTGATGTAAAGCTCTTTGGTATTGTTACTGAATGAGAGGGGCTTCGACTGATGATTAACTTGACACGCCGGCTCGATACTGTTTTGAAACCATTAAAAAAAAAAAAAAAAAAGGAATTTGAAATTGCTCTGCATCATTCATCAGGATGCTTCGCCTTTGTAAGAGACACAAAGTCAATCAAGGCCTACACCAGGATTTTGCACAAAGATCTTTTTTTTTTCCTGTATCACCAGATGTGACTATTTCCTGCATTTAGAAGGACGACGAAACATCACGATACCTTTCAAGAACGTACGGTACCACCAATACGTGCATCATTCGTTGAAGTTGTTGATACGAGGAAATACAGTATGAAATACAGAAATATTAAACTCTTAAAAATGTGGGCCATTTTGCTTCAAAAAAATCATCTTAAAAATTAAAATTAAAATTAAAATTAAAATTAAAATTAAAATTAAAATTAAAATTAAAATTAAAATTAAAATTAAAATTAAAATTAAAATTAAAATTAAAATTAAAATTAAAATTAAACAAATAAAAAATAATGGCAATAATAATATAATAATTTAAGTTTAAGTTTGGGTTTAAGTTGTAAAATTAAAATTAAAATTAAAATTAAAATTAAAATTAAACCAATAAAAAATAATGGCAATAATAATATAATAATTTAAGTTTAAGTTTGAGTTTAAGTTGTAAAATAAAAATAAAAATAAAAATAAAAATAAAAATAAAAATAAAAATAAAAATAAAAATAAAAATAAAAATAAAAATAAAAATAAAAATAAAAATTAAAATTAAAATTAAAATTAAAATTAAAATTAAAATTAAAATTAAAATTAAAATTAAAATTAAAATTATGGCAATAATAATATAATAATTTAAGTTTGAGTTTAAGTTTAAGTTTAAGTTTAAGTTTAAGTAAAATTAAAATTAAAATTAAAATTAAAATTAAAATTAAAATTAAAATTAAAATTAAAATTAAAATTAAAATTAAAATTAAAATTAAAATTAAAATTAAAATTAAAATTAAAATTAAAATTAAAATTAAACAAATAAAAAATAATTGCAATAATAATATAATAATAATAATGCATCATAATACAGTGCTCATGACACCAAAAAAAGTTTGTAAACAACATTATGTTCATTTATCCATTTCCTTTGTCATATATATATTTATTTCGCTTTGTTTTCCGCATGTATGACTATAATTACTCTTGGACCGGTCACCAGCCAATCACAGGGCATAAGAGAATATTATCGTCAAGACCCGGCTTTGATTCCACCCTGTGTATGCGTGTTTTCTCCGGGTACTCCGATTTCCTCCCACATTCCAAAAACATGCTAGGTTAATTAGCCACTCCAAATTGTCCATAGGTATGAATGTGAGTGTGAATGGTTGTTTGTCTATATGTGCCCTGTGATTGGCTGGCGACCACGTCCAGGGTGTACCCCGCCTCTCACCCAAAGACAGCTGGGAATGAATGACTCCCCTTTTTCTGCATATACTGTGAATGTGGATTTCCCTTGTAGATGAATAAAGTATCCATCCATTATATACATGATATTTTAGTTTATGTTTTATGTGCTGCAGACACGACACAACACACACATTGAAACCCCAGCCAAGGCATGCCAAAGCAGAGTTAAGCCATCACCCCTCGAGCAAGTTGGACGGACTTTAAACGTGTCGCACAAACAAAAAGCTTTTCAGGCATCATGAGGACACGCATGGGGAAAGTCGGTGAAGTAGGTCAGATGGCGACATGCGATGCAAAGCATCAATATTCATAACGAGCCGTTTGTCTTCATGGATGAGTGTGTTAACATGAACGGATCAAATATGCAACATTTGAGTCACGTTAGTTCTTCCGTTCATTGGTTCTTACGCTTAACGGACTACATCCATGAAGGTAAATGAATGTAAACAGTGAAAGTGACACTTAGGTATGGAGGACCAAAACTGCCAAAATAATAAATAAATACATAAATAAAAGTGAAAATAAAAACAAAAATGAAAAAAAAATCAAAAAATTAAATACACAAAAATAAATATAAATGGAAATAAAAACAAAAATAAAAAAATATATACATAAATAAATAAATAAAAGCAAAAATAAATACAAAAATAAAAAACAAGGTTAAAAAATTAAAAATAAATACAAAAATAAATGTAAAAATAAATACAAAAATAAATATATAAATAGAATTACATATCAATAAATAAATAAAAGCACTCTGCTCTCATATGTATTTATTTCATGCTGCAGACAATGTCAGCTTGAAATGCAGAAGGAAAAACTATTCAAATGAGGGGGCGGTCCTAAGTGTGTCTTGGGTTGAACTCTTCGCCTATTGGTTCATCGACATGTGAGTGCGAAAATCGACTAGGTATGCCTGCAAACAGCCACAGCAAGAGGAAGTCACCACACCACTCTCAGTGGCGGTAAATATGGCTGCAATCTCCAGGGATCTCCGTTTGCTAGCAGATATTTCGGATAATGCTTCCCCGGATTACCTGCTTTTCCGGGTGGAAGCCTTATTGGAGCCTGATCTCTCTCCTCCCCGACGGAGTTTTTTCGCACTCACATGTCGATCAACCAATAGGCGAAGAGTTCAACCCAAGACACACTTAGGACCGCCCCCTCATTTGAATAGTTTTTCCTTCTGTATTTCAAGCTGACATTGTCTGCAGCATGAAATAAATACATATGAGAGCAGAGTGCTTTTATTTATTTATTGATATGTAATTCTATTTATATATTTATTTTTGTATTTATTTCTACATTTATTTTTGTATTTATTTTTAATTTTTGAATCTTGTTTTTTATTTTTGTATTTATTTTTGCTTTTATTTATTTATTTATGTATATATTTTTTTATTTTTGTTTTTATTTCCATTTATATTTATTTTTGTGTATTTAATTTTTTGATTTTTTTTTTTCATTTTTGTTTTTATTTTCACTTTTATTATTTATTTATTTATTATTTTGGCAGTTTTGGTCCTCCATACTTAGGCTCCAGCAGAAGCGTGACCACGACGAGAGGACAAGCGTTGATGAGAATGACACAGTCTGAAGCGGGGGGGATCGACACTCACCTCTGATAATATAAACCTGTCCACCTATCAAGTGTTTTAGGCAACAGAACAGCCCGTCTGACAACAAGGGTTGGGCAGCAGTAAGAAAAAACAGCGGACCAAGATGTCAAATAGGAAGTAGGATGACAGGCAAAGACACGAGAGAAGATGCAAGGGAAGAAATCGGGGGTAAAAAAAAAAACATGACCCAGAGAGGCTCTTTATGTTCCAACTTGCTGCTTAGATGCCTTAAAACGGAAATTCGGGAAAACTGACCAAACCAGACTGAAGCAATGTGCAGCATATTCATTCAAAATGTGCAAAAATGAAAATGAAGCTTAGTAGTTCTTATAGTTCACATTTTTATATCAAATCAAATCAACTTTATTTGTAGAGCACTTGCAAAACAAAGCGCTTTACAGAATTACCACAAATAAAACGAAAAACAATTAGGGAGGAGCCGCAGGTTATGCCATCGGGGTACCAGCACCCGGGCCCCCCCCCTGACTCCGACAGACGGGCGGACCCCCACATCAAAGGGAGGAACCCCCAGCCGGCCGAGTCGAAGGGACCCAAGCATGGCACCCCCTCAGCAGACCCGACACAGCCCCCCATGTGTGGAGGACCCCCCCCTGAGGAAATACTGGAGTTAAAAGCTAAAAGACTAAAAGCATAAAATAGCACAAAAAAGATAAAAAGTTTAAAAATATGAGTTAAAAGCCTGATTAAAAAGGTGTCTTTAATCTTCTTTTAATGATATAATAACGCTATATTTGACTTTTTTGTCATTTCCATGGCCGACCTTCAAGCATGAAATGGGGGAAAAAAAAACATTATTCAATACTTACTGGGTGGCTTATTGGCAGCGAGGTTCTTAAAATGGATGCCTTTAATGACCTCTACTGACAGACGTCCCGTTGTGGCGTTGTACACCAGACCCACCAGGATCTCAGGTGTGGAGGTCTGACTCACTGACGGAAACGACAAGGCGCTTTCACTGCACGTCAAATCTGACAGACTGATCTGGGATTCCGCACCCTGCATGTGTGAAAGTATTGATTACTGATATGTTTGTCAGTATTTCTGTCAATATGATTGCAGAGAGACTATTAATAAGACATTGTTAGGGGAGCTAGACAGTACCCCCCCCACACCAGAAGGGAGCATATGCTTAAATTTGACTCTGATTTAGAGTCAACACACCAGTGTTATGATCACATTCTTTGAAATTAATAAGTCATCGTTAGGGGAGATAGACAGTACCCCCCACACCTGAAGGGAGCATATGCTTAAATTTGACTCTGAAGGAGTCCACACACCACTGTTATGATCACATTCTTGGAAATTAATAAGGCATTGTTAGGGGAGCTAGACAGTACCCCCCACACCTGAAGGGAGCATAGGCTTAAATTTGACTCTGAAGGAGTCCACACACTACTGTTCTGATCATGTTCTTGGAAATTAATAAGGCATCGGTAGGGGAGCTAGACAGTACCCCCCCCACACACACACAAGAAGGGAGCATATGCTTAAATTTGACTCTGATTTAGAGTCCACACACCACTGTTGTGATCACGTTCTTTGAAATTAACAAGGCATCGTTAGGGAAGCTAGACAGTACCCCCCACACCTGAAGGGAGCATATGCTTAAATTTGACTCTGAAGGAGTCCACACATCACTGTTGTGATCACGTTCTTTGAAATAAATAAGGCATCGTTAGGGGAGCTAGACAGTACCCCCCCACACCAGAAGGGAGCATATGCTTAAATTTTACTCTGAAGGAGTCCTCACACCACTGTTGTGATCACATTCTTTGAAATTATTAAGGCATCGTTAGGGGAGCTAGACAGTACCCCCCCCCCCACACACACACCTGAAGGGAGCATTTGCTTAAATTTGACTCTGAAGGAGTCCACACACCACTGTTGTGATCACATTCTTTGAAATTAATAAGGCATCGTTAGGGAAGCTAGACAGTACCCCCCCACCCTCCCCCACACCAGAAGGGAGCATATGCTTAAATTTGACTCTGAAGGAGTCCACACACCACTGTTATGATCACGTTCTTAGAAATTATTAAGGGCTTCTTAGGGAAGTTAGACAGTACCCCCCCCACACCTGAAGGGAGCATATGCTTATGCAAAATACTTACCGGATAGGTGCAGCATGGGTCCAATATGACTGGCACGGACATTTTTCCCTGAAGATTGAGCTTGGTGAGATAAAACACGTTTTCTCCAAGCACTTTTTCCTTCTTCATCCTCTGCATGCTGTAAAGACGAAATCTAATGGCGTAGTTGCCGATCATCTCGGACTCCATGTGGCAGAAGTGAAAGGTCTCTGTGAAAAGAGGGCAGGGGCCTCTTTGGATGCCCGTCTTTGCTCTCTGCTTTTTGGTGGGCAGCAGCACCAGGTGGACCTGCCAGGAGATGTTGCCGGTGTGCTTTAGCATGGGGAGGTCTGTAACCGCCATGATGGTCACCGCCAGCTGCTGCTCCTCCGGATCGTAGTCAAACACGACATCCAGGGTGCCGTACTTGGCAACCGGATCTGGTTCGTAGCCTTTGAGGAGCTGCGCTGCTGAACCACGGGCTGACATCTCCTAAACAAACAACGAGGAGTTGTTTATGTTATGTTATGTTATGTTATGTTATGTTATGTTATGTTATGTTATGTTACGTCATGTTACGTCACGTCACGTCCACGTCAGGCTACACTACGCTACGCTACATTATGTTACGTTACCTTATGTTATGTTATGTTATGTTACGTCACGTCACGTCAGGCTACACTACGCTACGCTACGCTACATTATGTTACGTTACCTTATGTTATGTTATGTTATGTTATGTTATGTTATGTTATGTTATGTTACGTTACGTCACGTCACGTCACGTCAGGCTACACTACGCTACGCTACATTATGTTACGTTACCTTATGTTATGTTATGTTACGTCATGTCACGTCACGTCAGGCTACACTACGCTACGCTACATTATGTTACGTTACCTTATGTTATGTTATGTTATGTCATGTTACGTCACGTCACGTCACGTCACGTCACGTCACGTCACGTCAGGCTACACTACGCTACGCTACGCTACATTATGTTACGTTACCTTATGTTATGTTATGTTATGTTATGTTACGTCACGTCACGTCACGTCACGTCAGGCTACACTACGCTACGCTACGCTACATTATGTTATGTTACCTTGTGTTATGTTATGTTATGTTATGTTACGTCATGTTACGTCACGTCACGTCCACGTCAGGCTACACTACGCTACGCTACGCTACATTACGTTACCTTATGTTATGTTATGTTATGTTATGTTTGTTGTGTTTACATCATGACCACTACATCACCTCACAATATTTTTACAGTGCAGTCTTGGTTTTCCAATACCCCAGTTTTCATTGTTTTTTTTGGTTTGTGTACACTGTCTTGGTTATTGTACAATATAACGCATAACAAACTTTTACATTCATTAATTTTCTACTGCTTATCCTCACGAGTATAGCAAGGGGTGCTGGAGCCTATCCCAGCTGTCTTCTTCGGGCGAGAGGCGGGGTACACCCTGGACTGGTGGCCAGCCAATCACAGGGCACATATAGACAAACAACCATTCACACTCACATTCATACCTATGGACAATTTGGAGTCGCTAATTAACCTAGCATGTTTTTGGAATAGGGGAGGAAGCCGGCGGGGAGAACATGCGAAATCCAAATACTAGAGGGTGGAATTGAACTCGCGTCTCCTTGCTATTTATTAAATGTAATATTATTTAGATCCATCCATCCATTTGTTTATACTGCTTATCCTCTCTATGGTTGCAGTTATGCTGGAGCCTATCCCAGCTGTCTTTGGATGGTAGGCGGGGATACACCCAATCTCCAGCCAATCACAGGGCACATATAGAGCCTATCCCAGCCGTCTTGTACACCCTGGACTGGTGGCCAGCCAATCACAGGGCACATATAGACAAACAACCATTCACACTCACATTCATACCTATGGACAATTTGGAGTCGCTAATTAACCTAGCATGTTTTTTGGAATGTGGGAGGAAACACAGAGATGGCCGAGAGTGGAATCGAACTCGGGTCTCCTGGCTGTGAGGCCGGCGTGCTAACCACTCGACCACCGTGTAGCCTTGATATCTATTATTTATTCATTCGTTTTCGGCCGATTATCCTCACAAGGGTCGCAGGGGGTGCTGGAGCCTATCCCAGATGTCTTCTTGGGGCGAGAGGCGGGGTACACCCTGGACTGGTGGCCAGCCAATCACAGGGCACATATAGACAAACAACCATTCACACTCACATTCATACCTATGGACAATTTGGAGTGGCTAATTAACCTAGCATGTTTTTGGAATGGGGGAGGAAACCGGAGTACCCAGAAAAAAGTTAAAAAAAAAACAAAAGTTAGCATAGCTAACAGAAAAGCTAGCATAGATAGAAACTTGTGCACCCAATTCCCGTCCCTAAAAAATCCCTGAAGATGTACTTTGTACGCAGAATTTACCTCTGGGCTGAGGACAGCGGTACTGTCACTGGGCACGTCCTCCTCATAGCCCTTGTTGAGATAACTTTCGGTCTCGTGGCCGTCGCTTCCGTCACTCGTGCATTTGTGGAAGGAAAGGTGGGGGCTGCCGCTGGTCTGGGAGAGATCACACTTGGCATCGCCCAGGTCTGAGAGCGTGCAAGACATCCGCGGGGAACCGTTCTCATCCTGGTAGGGCGGCGGTTGGAGTTCGTCCAGGGGGGGTGTCCGCCTCATTCTCTGAATGCAGTTGGCTGGGGGGGGGGGGGGGGGGAGAAAGGGGAGAAAGGGGACCAATTATGGTCCATTTTGATTTGTGGAAAGATAACCCACACATAAAGCTTTCTAGATCTTCCAGATTCGGCACCTTTTTGTGTGCAGTGTATCAACGGATTTCCTTCTACCGACCCAAATGGTCTGTTTAGTGTAGTTTATTCCTTCAGACACGCCCACTGGGCTGTGATTGGTCACACTGCCAAGCGCTCCAGAGGACTTCCGGATAGGTAGCTTAGCATTTACCGAATGCTAGCAATGCATACTTTAATCTGGTCACATACTAAGTAGATAAACAATTGACTCATTATGTCTAAAATTTTGTTGGGAATCTGACTGGGGCTCGTGGTTTGCGTGCCTGGAGGAAGACGGGGGGGGGGGGGGACACTTATGTGTTAAATATTTTGAAGTTGACAGCACTCGGATTGACTGATGGATTGGCTGAAATGGATGATACTAAAAGGAAGTTCGGAACGTGGAGGACTGACTAAAAATGTCCAAGTTCATGAGCACAGGTGTACCCAACTTCCGGCATGGGTAACATTTAAAGGGGACCAATTATGGCCCATTTACACATAAAGCTTTCTAGATCTTCCAGATTCGGCACCTTTTTGTGTGCAGTGTATCAATGGATTTCCTTCTACCGACCCAAATGGTCTGTTTAGTTTAGTTTATTCCTTCAGACACGCCCACTGGGCTGTGATTGGTCACACTGCCAAGTGCTCCAGAGGACTTCCGGATAGGTAGCTTAGCATTTACCGAGTGCTAGCAATGCATACTTTAACCTGGTCACATAAGTAGATAAACAATTGACTCATTATGTCTAAAATTTTGTTGGGAATCTGACTGGGGCTCGTGGTTTGCGTGCCCGGAGGTGGGGGGGGGGGGGGGGGGGGCACACACTTGTGTGTTAAATATTTTGAAGTTGACAGCACTCTGATTGGCTGATGGATCGGCTGAAATGGATGATACTAAAGGAAGTTCGTAACGTGGAGGACTGACTAAAAATGTTCATGAGCACAGGTGTACCCAACTTCCGGCATGGGTAACATTTAAAGGGGACCAATTATGGCCCATTTACACATAAAGCTTTCTAGATCTTCCAGATTCGGCACCTTTTTGTGTGCAGTGTATCAACGGATTTCCTTCTACCGACCCAAATGGTCTGTTTAGTTTAGTTTATTCCTTCAGACACGCCCACTAGGCTGTGATTGGTCACACTGCCAAGCGCTCCAGAGGACTTCCGGATAAGTAGCTTAGCATTTACCGAATGCTAGCAATGCATACTTTAATCTGGTCACACAAGTAGATAAACAATTGACTCATGATATCTAAAATTTTGTTGGGAATCTGACAGGGACTCGTAGTTTGCGTGCCTGGAGGAAGACGGGGGGGGGGGGCACTTATGTGTTAAATATTTTGAAGTTGACAGCACTCGGATTGACTGATGGATTAGCTGAAATGGATGATCCTAAAGGAAGTTCGGAACGTGGAGGACTGACTAAAAATATCCAAGTTCATGAGCACAGGTGTACCCAACTCCCGGCATGGGTAACTGGGCACTGGGCTGTGATTGGTCACATTGCCAAGCGCTCCAGAGGACTTCCGGATAGGTAGCTTCGCATTTACCGAGTGCTAGCAATGCATACGGAGAATGTCGAGGGGTAGGGGCGTGTACGGTGTACAAAATGCGTGCCTGTTGGCCACACTCTGGAAGGGGGGGAGGGGGTACTTTCTTTTTTTCTAATATCCTTGTAATCGAGCGACAAATTCCCAAAAATCGACTAGTGAATCGCGATCACGTGTTTCGAAGAACTGCACCTGCACACAGTACAGTTTTTTCTGAACGCAGAGCATAAATAATGCCTCAGATACTGTATAATCATTCATTAGCATATTAGCATGTTGACGTTCCACTGATGAAGAATCCTGGAATAGTTTTCGTCAGCTCGTCGGCTGCATTGCCAACCCTGACTTCATTGTGTAATTTCGATCTGAAAATAATACTCCCATAGAGACACTGGAAACATGTGCTTTCCATTGCAAAAAAAATGAAAGAAAATAAAAAAAAGACAGGGACGCGAAAGTACCCCCCCTTCCGTTTCCCAACTTCTACAAAAAAAGCCAACTTAGATGACACAATCTAAACTAAAACTTATTGTTTCTTGCTCGCTCCCAGTTTTTTTTTTTTTTCCAACTTTTAGTCTCACGTCAGACAGTAAGACTTCACCTCAAAGTGGCACGTATCAGCGGCATGATGGAGGCAAAGGAGTCTTAACTAAGTGTCATGGAGCGCTTGATAAAAGAAGCCATCCCATTTTTTTTTCCCCCTGCTGAGCCGGAGGGGGGGGGGCGGCTGATTTGATGGAAGCTGCTGTGCAAAAGTATCACTTTTTCATGCACCCTGCTAATTGGAATGGTTGGAATTGCACTTCTCTTCTTAAACCCCCACCCCCCACGCTCCCCCAACCCACCCCGCGCCCCCCCATTTCCTTCACAGCGGAGCCTCCCCCCCTGCACCTGGCTTTGTTTTGTCTTCCCGTGAAGGCTGACTGTAAGGTTAAAACAAAATAGCTTCTTGGCTGTACCGCTAAAATACATTACAATGATGAAAGTATTTTTACTATATTGTCTAGGTTCCCAAAGTGGGGTACGGGTACCCCCAGGGGTACACCGATTGTAATGAAATGGAGGTGAAAACATTTATTTATTTATTTGTGAACTTCTACGTAGAGGAAAAAAAAACCACGCATGCAAACTCCTGCGCGCTAACCACTTGGCGGCCTGTTTTGTGTACAGTGTGAGGGATTTAGGAATAATTAATAATTAAAATAATTTTATATTTTTTACTGATTTGAAAAAAAAAAAAAACACACGCCATATTGTCACAGTGCTTTAAACACACCCAACCAGGCTATTGGCTTGCTTATTAGTCTGCTTTTTATATTATTATATTATTATATGAAATTTGTCGGAAATTTTTTGTACATTTTTTTAATTAATCAAATTAATAAAAAAAATATCAAATTGATTTTTTTTATATAGAATAGATTTTTTTAATTGATTTTTTTTAAATCACTAAAAAATATCACATTATTTAGGGGGGCTTCAAAATGTCCTTAAGTCCCCTCCCCTTAAGTCCCCCCTAAATAATTTTATATTTTTTATTGATTTTTTTAAAAATCAATTAAAAAAAAATTATATTTAAAAAAATTAATTTGATATTTTTTATTCATTTTAAAAAAATCGATAAAAGAATATAAAATTATTTCGAAGGGCTTAACCACATTTTAAAATGCCCTAAATAATTAGATTTTTTTCTTTTTTTACAGATTTTTTAAAAATCAATAAAAAATACAAAATTATTAAGGACATTTTGAAGCCCCTCTAAATAATTTGATATTTTTTACTGATTTGAAAAAAAAAAACACACGTCATATTGTCACAGTGCTTTAAACACACCGAACCAGGCTATTGGCTTGCTTATTAGTCTGCTTTTTATATTATTATATTATTATATGAAATTTGTCAGAGATTTTTTTGTACATTTTTTAAATTAATCAAATTACTAAAAAATATCAAATTGATTTTTTTGAATATCAAATTGATTTTTAATTGATTTTTTAAAAATCAATAAAAAATATAAAATTATTTAGAGGGGCTTCAAAATGTCCTTAAGCCCCCCCCCAAGTCCCCCCCTAAATAATTTGATATTTTTTATTGATTTAAAAAATCTATTAAAAAAATCAGTTTGATATTCAAAAAAATCAATTTGATATTTAAAAAAAATCTATTTGATATTTTAAAAAATCAATAAAAAATATATAAAATTATTTAGAAGGGCTTAAACGACATTTTAAAATGCCCTAAATAATTTGATATTTTTTACTGATTTTTTAAAAATCAATAAAAAATATAAAATTATTAAGGACATTTTAAAATAATTTTATATTTTTTACTGATTTGAAAAATTTGAAAAAAAAAACCACACACGCCATATTGTCACAGTGCTTTAAACACACCGAAGCAGACATTCAGCCTTGAAATTCACTTCTTACGTAACAGAGAGAGAGAGTTGAGACATGACACAGCAAGCTAAGATGCTGCCAAAAGCATATCATATTTGCATAATCATATGATTCTAAACTTCATTACCATGCCGGCGTTGAACACCATGTTTCTGAAGGCATTTCCATCTTCTATATTTATCAATTGAACATTGGGTTAGTTAAGGTTTCACATTCACGGGTTTTACTGCCACTATGAGTACTACGTATATTGGGCCCAAATGCATAATTAGGTAGAAAAAAACATACATAAGTCGCACTGGAGTATAAATCGCACAAGGCTAAAAATGCATAATTAGGTAAAAAAAAACATACATAAGTGTGTAAAAAAAGTGTGACTTTTAGTCCGGAAAGTACGGTATTACTATCATCATTATTCTTCTGATTATTACTACTACTAGTACTACTACTAGTAGTAGTTGGCTAGTATTAGCTGCTTATTGGCTTGCTTATTAGCCTGCTTTTGCTGAATTATATGAAATTTGTCAGAGATTTTTTTTTTGTAAAATGTATTTTTTTCTAATCAATAAAAAATATAAAATTATTTAGGGGGGGCTTAAGGACATTTTGAAGCCCCCCTAAATAATTTGATATTTTTTATTGATTTAAAAAAAATCAAGTAAAAAATCAATTTTAGATTTTTTTATTGATTAAAAAAAACAATAAAAAATATCAAATTATTTAGGAGGGCTTAACAACATTTTAAAGCGACCCTAAATAATTTGATATTTTTTTGTGATTTTTAAAAAATCAATAAAAAATATCAAATTATTAAGGACATTTTGAAGCCCCCCTAAATAATTTTATATTTTTTATTGATTTAAAAAAAATCAATTAAAAAATCTATTTTATATAAAAAAATCAATTTGATATTTTTTATTGATTAAAAAAAACAATAAAAAATATCAAATTATTTAGGAGGGCTTAACAACATTTTAAAGCGACCCTAAATAATTTGATATTTTTTTGTGATTTTTAAAAAATCAATAAAAAATATAAAATTATTAAGGACATTTTGAAGCCCTCATAAATAATTTTATATTTTTTACTGATTTGAAAAAAATCAATAAAAAATATCAATTAGGCCTAAAAAGAAAAAAAAAACAATAAAAATATAAAATTATTTGGGGGGGGGGGCTTAAGGACATTTTGAAGCCCCCCTAAATAATTTTATATTTTTTACTGATTTGAAAAAAAAACAATAAAAAAATATAAAATTATTTAGTGGTGCTTAAAAAAAATCAATAAAAATATCAAATTATTTAGGAGGAGCTTAAGGACATTTTGAACCCACCCAAAATAATTTGATATTTTTTACTCTTTTGAAAAAAAATCCAATAATTGTATATTTTTTTACTGATTTGAAAAAAATCTATAAAAAATATCAAATTATTTAAGGGGGCTTCAAAATGTCTTTAAGCCCCCCCTAAATAATTTGATATTTTCTATTGATTTTTTTTCTATTGATATTATATTGATTTTATATTTTTTACTGATTAAAAAAAATATCAAATTATTTAGGGGGACTTCAAAATGTCCTTAAGCTCTCCCTAAATAATTTTATATTTTTTATTGATTTTTTTTTTAGGCCTAATGACGCCCCTGGTGTTGAGCGTACAGTTGGGGTGCACCAGACACTTTCCATGTGTCAAACTAACACCCACCTCCAGGCAAGCGTGGTGTAAGATGAGCCAAGAGAACAAACAGACTGATTCAAAGAGGCCACAACGCTTTCTCCTGCGACTTGGTCCGTGCTAAAATGAAACCCTGCCTTCTTCCCATCATTGCCAATGACAGGTTGTTTTTTTTTAAACCAAAAAGAGAAGCAGAAGAAAAGAAAAATGGGCTGCATCTGGGCAGATTATGCAGACAGTTGACTGTTTTCTAAACCTCCCACTGAGACTCTGCTGAACGGGAGCGCCGCTTTGATCACCTCGCTGAATCAACCGCGTTTATGGATGTGTACATTGGGGGTGAACTTTAGTCTGGAAACTTTTATTTAGGATGTTTATTGGGAATATACTTCACTACTGAGCACATCCGGATTATTCCCTTAGATGCACGAGTGACTGGACCCTACACTCTTCCATAAGGGGGTCAAAAATCACCCATACTAGAATCAATGCCTTTTTATGACAATTTTGCCATTTTGGTTAGGAATAATCACTTGTATGATATTTAGTATTATATTTAGGACCACACAAGAATCATTTCATGTTAGAAACATCTTCATTTTTCACTTTTTTACATCTTTGAAAAAGAAAATGACCCCGTACAACAATAGAAAATGTGAGGATCCATTGTGTGTTGCATAAAGGTAAGTTAAAAATGTCAATGGCATGATATCAAAAATACGATTTTTGAGGAATACCTGGAATATGAAATTATAAAAAAAATTTCATTACAAAGATATTTCACAAAAACAACCTGACCGGGTCATTTTTGACCCACTTATAGAAGGTTGGGGTAGTAACACAAAAAAATTCTTTAAAAATTTTTTTTAAGAAAAAATTTTATGACATCAAAAACATGTTTTTTGAGGAATACCTGGAATATGAAATGATTTTAAAAAATTAATTACGAAGATATTTCAAGAAAACAACCTGACTGGGTCATTTTTGACCCACTTATGGAAGGTTGGGGTAGTAACACAAAAAATTTCTTTAAAAAAATTTTTAAGAAAAAATTTTATGATATCAAAAACATGTTTTTTGAGGAATACCTGGAATATGAAATGATTAAAAAAAATTTAATTGCAAAGATATTTCAAGAAAACAACCTGTCCGGGTCATTTTTGACCCACTTATGGAAGGTTGGGGTAGTAACACAAAAACTAAAATTTCTTAAAATGGAAGTTAAAAATGTGAATGGCATGATATCAAAAACATGTTTTTTTAGGAATACCTGGAATATGAAATGATAAAAAAAAAAATTTATTACAAAGATATTTCAAGAAAACAACCTGACCGGGTCATTTTTGACCCACTTATGGAAGGTTGGGGTAGTAACACAAAAAATTTCTTAAAAAAACATTTTTAAGAAAAAAATTTATGATATCAAAAACATGTTTTTTGAGGAATACCTGGAATATGAAATGACGAAAATTTTTCATTACGAAGATATTTCAAGAAAACAACCTGACCGGGTCATTTTTGACCCACTTATGGAAGGTTGGGGTAGTAACACAAAAATTAAAATTTCTTAAAATGTATAAAAGATAAGTTAAAAATGTGAATGGCATGATATCAAAAACATGTTTTTTTAGGAATAACTGGAATATGAAATGATAAAAACTTTTTCATTAAAAAGATATTTCAAGAAAACAACCTGACCGGGTCATTTTTGACCCACTTATGGAAGGTTGGGGTAGTAACACAAAAATTAAAATTTCTTAAAATGTATAAAAGATAAGTTAAAAATGCGAATGGCATGATATCAAAAACATGTTTTTTTAGGAATAACTGGAATATGAAATGATAAAAACTTTTTCATTAAAAAGATATTTCAAGAAAACAACCTGACCGGGTCATTTTTGACCCACTTATGGAAGGTTGGGGTAGTAACACAAAAAATTTCTTTAAAAAAAATTTTCAAGAAAAAATTTTATGATATCAAAAACATGTTTTTTGAGGAATACCTGGAATATGAAAAGATAAAAAAAATTCATTACGAAGATATTTCAAGAAAACAACCTGACCGGGTCATTTTTTACCCACTTATGGAAGGTTGGGGTAGTAACACAAAAACTAAAATTTCTTAAAATGTATAAAAATAAGTTAAAAATGTGAATGGCATGATATCAAAAACATGTTTTTTAGGAATACCTGGAATATGAAATGATGAAAATTTTTCATTACGGAGATATTTCAAGTAAACAACCTGACCGCGTCATTTTTGACCCACTTATGGAAGGTTGGGGTAGTAACAAAAAAAATTTCTTAAAAAAAATTTTTTAAGAAAAATTTTTATGATATCAAAAATATGTTTTTTGAGGAATACCTGGAATATGAAAAGATAAAAAAATTTCATTACGAAGATATTTCAAGAAAACAACCTGACCGGGTCATTTTTTACCCACTTATGGAAGGTTGGGGTAGTAACACAAGAACTAAAATTTCTTAAAATGTATAAAAATAAGTTAAAAATGTGAATGGCATGATATCAAAAACATGTTTTTTTAGGAATACCTGGAATATGAAATGACAAAAAAATTTCATTACAAAGATATTTCAAGAAAACAACCTGACCGGGTCATTTTTGACCCACTTATGGAAGGTTGGGGTAGTAACACAAAAAAATTCTTTAAAAACATTTTTAAGAAAAAATTTTATGATATCAAAAACATGTTTTTGAGGAATACCTGGAATATGAAATGATAAAAAAAAATTTCATTACAAAGATATTTCAAGAAAACAACCTGACCGGGTCATTTTTGACCCACTTATGGAAGGTTGGGGTAGTAACACAAAAACTAAAATTTCTTAAAATGTATAAAAGATAAGTTAAAAATGTGAATGGCATGATATCAAAAACATGTTTTTGGAGGAATATCTGGAATATGAAATGATCAAAATTTTTCATTATGAAGATATTTCAAGTAAACAACCTGACCGCGTCATTTTTGACCCACTTATGCATCTAAGGGTTATGAATATGATTTCAATCATGCTTTATAAACGGTCCAGACGTTATCGTCCATGAAAACGATGCCTACCGTCATCAGCTGAAGCGTCGCTGCAGTAGCCGTCGTATTCGGCCGTCAGGGGGCTGTACTTCTGTCGACTCTCCCACCTGAATCTTCCCGCGTGTTTGACATGAGTGGACGCGTTGGCTCCTCGGAGACCTTGCGCTCGACTGACTGCTTCCTGGTACTGACCCATCAGCTCATCCTCGCTGTCTGATGATGAGCACTCCTGGTCACCATCAGCGTAAACCTTTTCTGTAGGGGGCAAGTGGAGATAGTCTAATTTAATGCATGAAGGTAAAACACATAGTTTGTTTTATAACCACGGTTTCATTCATGTAGTTTCACATTTCTTCCAGCAAGCGGCAGCAGAGCTTTAAAAAACCTCCAGAGATTCATTTTTCATTCCAATATTTTTTTAATCTCCACATACATAAGCCGCAATTTAGTTATGACTATGACTATTAGACTCAAGTGAATTTTACTTCATTACTGTATTAAACAGTAACTGGTGACTGGGCGACTGGTGGCCAGCCAATCACAGGGCACATATAGACAAACAACCATTCACACTCACATTCATACCTATGGACAATTTGGAGTGGCTAATTAACCTAGCATGTTTTTTTGGAATGTGGGAGGAAACACAGAGATGGCCGAGAGTGGAATCGAACTCGGGTCTCCTGGCTGTGAGTCCCGCGTGGTAACCACTCGACCACCGTGTAGCCTTGATATCTATTATTTATTCATTCGTTTTCGGCCGCTTATCCTCACGAGGGTCGCAGAGGGTGCTGGAGCCTATCCCAGCTGTCTTGGGGCAGCTGGACAAGTATTCACAGTCACATTCATACCGAGGGTGGAATTGAACTCGGGTCCCTTCACGATAACATTCATTAATTTTCTACCGCTTATCCTCACGAGGGTCGCCGGGGGGTGCTGGAGCCTATCCCAGATGTCTTCTTGGGGCGAGAGGCGGGGTACACCCTGGACCGGTGGCCAGCCAATCACAGGGCACATATAGACAAACAACCATTCACACTCACATTCATACCTATGGACAATTTGGAGTCGCTAATTAACCTAGCATGTTTTTGGAATGTGGGAGGAACCAGGGAATGGTCGAGGGTGGAATTGAACTTGGGTCTTTTAGCAGTGAGGCTTGCATGCTAACCACTTATCCACCGTACAGCCCCTCTAGGAAAACATTCATTAATTTTCTACTGCTTATCGTCACGAGGGTCGCGGGGGTTGCTGGAGCCTATTCCAGCTGTCTTCACCCTGGACTGGTGGCCAGCCAATCACAGGGCACATATAGACAAACAACCATTCACACTCACATTCATACCTATGGACAATTTGGAGTGGCTAATTAACCTAGCATGTTTTTTTGGAATGTGGGAGGAAACCGGAGTACCCGGAGAAAACCCATGCAAAACTCCACACAGAGATGGCCGAGGGTGGAATTGAATTTGGGTTTCCTAGCTACGAGGCCTGCATGTGAACCCCTCGTCCACCGTGCAGCCTATATTTATTATATGTAATATTATTTAGATCCATCCATCCATTTTTTTATGCTGCTTATTCTCTCTAGGGTTGCGGCTATGCTGGAGCCTATCCCAGCTGTCAATCACAGCCAATCACAGGGCACATATAGACAAACAACCATTCACACTCACTTTGTATTTGTTGAATTTGTGGAATAGAATACTACATATAAGGACAACCAAACATTTACTGAAATAATACTTAGACAATTACACAAATAATCAAGGCAAAGTACACTAAGGAGTACACACATATGTGAATCCTGGTTACCTTGTAACTCGGTACTTTTCCTGAAGTCATCGAGGCACTGAAGGCTCCCTGCATTGTCCAGCATGGACTTGTTGTTGAGGTACCAGAAGAGGAGAGTGATGAGCGTGATGAAGAGTCCGATGGCCGTCAAAAATCCCAGCACCTCTGGAGAGACTGAGAACACAAACACAAAAAAAACACTTTTAATTTCAATTAAAAATCAACAAACTGGACACAACATGAGTACATCGTCTCATTTCATAATCACATTTTTTTTCTGTTTGTCTCAATTATTTTTTTAACCACTACTCTATATTTAATTTCAGCATATTATTATTATTATTATTATTATACTGCTAATACGATATTCATTGTAAAAAGTCATAGCATTTCAGTATGTATATTGACAGTTACTATGGTACCCATTATGTCATTGTATGGTCATATCACCTTGTACTTCAGTATGTGACAAAAAAAAAAAAAAAACTAAAAAAAAAAAAACCTAAAACCATGAATAGTAAAATAAAATAAAACCATTAAAAAAATTAAAAACATTTTAAAAAATTTAAAAAGATTTTTTTAATTAAAAAAATTAAATTAAGTTAAACTAAATTATATTAGGAAAGCAGGAAGTGAACAAATGTAACAGTTACTGATTGTAAAAGTACCAGATGGAGGGGTAGGATTTAATAAGCTTTGCTTCTTCCTACTCCCTTTGGACACGTGGAACTGGGAACTGATTATGTGATGCATTCAATTGTAATCGGATGCATGTTCAAATGAAATAAAACCATAAAAAAAAATTCAAAACATTTTTTAAAAATGTAAAATATTTTTTAATTAAAAAAAAAATTAAATACAATTAAATTATATTAGGAAAGCAGGAAGTGAACAAATGTAACAGTTACTGATTGTAAAAGTACCAGATGGAGGGGTAGGATTTAATAAGCTTTGCTTCTTCCTACTCCTTTTGGACATGTGGAACTGGGAACTGATTATGGGATGCATTCAATTGTAATCGGATGCATGTTCAAATGAAATAAAACCATTAAAAAATTAAAAACATTAAAAATTTTAAAAATTTTTAAAGAATTTTTTTATTTAAAAAAATAAAATAAAATAATATTAGGAAAGCAGGAAGTGAACAAATGTAACAGTTAGTGATTGTATAAGTACCAGATGGAGGGGTAGGATTTAATAAGCTTTGCTTCTTCCTACTCCTTTTGGACATGTGGAACTGCGAACTGATTATGGGATGCATTCAATTGTAATCTGATGCATGTTCAAATGAAATAAAACCATTAAACAAATTTTTAAAAAAATTAAAAAATGTTAAAAAAAAATTATTAAAAAATAAAATTAAATAAAATTGAAAATAAAAAAATTGAAAAATAAAATTTGAAAATCACCTGATTCATTTTAATTGTTTGTGAAATTGATAAAAATGTTTGTGAAATGGAAAAAAAATGTTGTGAAATGCATGAAAATTAGTTTTTCTTTGGAAAACAAAGTGATCCCAAACAACTTCCTGAACATTTGACAGAAACGAGGTAATTTCCCTGATATATGTCAGAACTGAATTGTTTCAAATGAAGTCATTTTGGCCACTTTTTGCTCTAGTATTTTTCCATTGTTGCCCGTTTCTATGATGTGGTATCTGCATGGAACCATTACCAAGTTGAATATCCAAAAGCTCAAACTCCATCTCACAATCACAAAGACGCCCACGTTACTTCACAGGCAGGGCCTAAGCGCTCTCACCAGCGTTCCTATACACACTCCCACGCATGTTCAGACAGGATTCTGGAGCGCAATCCCACCGCACTGATTAAACACCGTGGACTCACACTGGTTATCAACCTGGCGATACGGCCAACACGCTCCTTTCAGTTAGCATAGCAATAGCAGGCTAAACATACAGGCAGAGTTAGCACAAAGACGAGGATGATCACATTGGTGACAGCTCGACGTGACACAATGAACGGAGGCGGCGTCAGATGTGCCCCCTTAGGGGCTCGGAGAGATCAGACTCCCCCTGCCCTACCTTTTCTGACGCAGATCAATTCATGTACTCCGCAGCTACGCTCGCCACCTGGAAAGACAATGCATTTAAATGAGCCAACGGAAGGATGGAGGCGACGCAAGACAACGCCGTGGATACACCGTAGAGTCAACGTTAACATGCTCACACAAAATACAGCAAGGAAATGTCATACAAATACACCACAATGATAGACTGACCCTAGCTGACCATAGTAAGAGCTTAGCATATTAATGCTACGTCAAATTCGCAGTTGGAGAATAGAAAAACGGCTTCCTCCCACATTCCAAAAACATGCTAGGTTAATTAGCCACTCCAAATTGTCCATAGGTATGAATGTGAGTGTGAATGGTTGTTTGTCTATATGTGCCCTGGGATTGGCTGGCCACCAGTCCAGGGTGTACCCCGCCTCTCGCCCCAAGAAGACAGCTGGGATAGGCTCCAGCACCCCCCGCGACCATCGTGAGGAAAAGCGGTAGAAAATGAAATGAAGGCTACACGGTGGTCTAGTGGTTAGCATGCAGGTCTCACAGCCAGGAGACCCGAGTTCAATTCCATCCTCGGCCATCTCTGTGTGGAGTTTGCATGCGTGGGTTTTCTCCGGGTACTCCGGTTTCCTCCCACATTCCAAAAACATGCTAGGTTAATTAGCCACTCCAAATTGTCCATAGGTATGAATGTGAGTGTGAATGGTTGTTTGTCTATATGTGCCCTGTGATTGGCTGGCCACCAGTCCAGGGTGTACCCCGCCTCTCGCCCAAAGACAGCTGGGATAGGCTCCAGCACCCCCTGCCACCCTCATAAGAATGAATAGAAAAAGAATGAATGAATAATAGATATCAAGGCTACACGGTGGGCGAGTGGTTAGCATGCAGGTCTCACAGCCAGGAGACCCGAGTTCAATTCCACCCTCGGCCATCTCTGTGTGGAGTTTGCATGTTCTCCCCGTACATGCGTGGGTTTTCTCCGGGTACTCCGGTTTCCTCCCACATTCCAAAAACATGCTAGGTTAATTAGCGACTCCAAATTGTCCATCGGTATGAATGTGAGTGTGAATGGTTGTTTGTCTATATGTGCCCTGTGATTGGCTGGCCACCAGTCCAGGGTGTACCCCGCCTCTGCCCCCCCCACCCGCGACCATTGTGAGGATAAGCGGTAGAAAATTATTGAATGAAGAGAAAGCAGCTTTATCATGTGGGGTACCTCAAAGCTCAACCTTGAGTCCTGTCCTTTTCTCTCTATATTTGCTACCTTTGGAATCCATAAAAATTTTTTTTTTTTTTTACAGATGTACAATTGTATTTACTATTCAATTCCGAAACCGGCTTCCCAGAATGTTTACAAGACATAAACGACTGTCCATAAAACAGCTAAACCGCTAGCAAAGCAAAGTTACAAATATTATAAACCACCTCACCAACACCGTGTTGGTAAAGTGACTTCCTGTACGTATGTCGTCTGTAGCTCGACATATACAAAAGTTTATGTACTATCAATCCCGAGTGGAGAGCCGGGCACAGACTCGACTTGACGAGCCTGAAAGCAGCAGGATCACCACCGACATCACATCAACACAGCAGCTGCGTGTGGGAGGAAGACACGCGTGTTCTTTCATTCAACACACACGCACACTCTTGGCAAAAAATATGTAATATGCTTTTTTTGAGGAGGAAAAAGTTACGGCACAAAAACTAATTCCGAAACGCTCAGAGATCAAATATTTAAAGTAATATTTAAGTCAGTAAAAATTTTGGCTTCTCGATTTTTGGTGCACGGGTCTCAAACACGCGGCCCGCGGGCCAAATGTGGCCCGCAGGACACTACTTTGAGGCCCCCGCCCCGCAAGTTTGATATGGATGCTGTATGGTATCATGTACCCAGATAAAAAATTATTACGTTTGATTCATGTTCATGGGCGGCACGGCGGTCTAGTGGTTAGCACGCAGACCTCACAGCTAGGAGACCAGGGTTCAATTCCACCCTTGGGCATCTCTGTGTGGAGTTTGCATGTTCTCCCCGTGCATGCGTGGGTTTTCTCCGGGTACTCCGGTTTCCTCCCACATTCCAAAAACATGCTAGGTTAATTAGCCACTCCAAATTGTCCATAGGTATGAATGTGAGTGTGAATGGTTGTTTGTCTATATGTGCCCTGTGATTGGCTGGCCACCAGTCCAGGGTGTACCCCGCCTCTCGCCCGAAGACAGCTGGGATAGGCTCCAGCACCCCCGCGACCCTCGTGAGGAAAAAGCGGTAGAAAATGAATGAATGAATTAATGTTCATGTTAAAGGTTAAATAACTGTTAATAGTTATCCTCCCGATACGTGTGGAAGTGGTAAGTTTTTGGCTATTTAAGTTGAAAGGAAATAACTTGAAGGCTACCGTTTAGGTGGCTAGCTCTCTAAGTTTGCGAGTTAGCATGTGTGTCAAGACCCTGCGGTTGCGCAATATGTTGTAAATAAAAAAAAGTATAAATGTGACTACAGTCGTGTTTTGTCATGTCTACAGGGCTCTAATAATGCTTTGTGAATTTTAATCTGAAAAAATAATAATTTGTCTACCCGCCAACTATTTGTGGTTTATTAAGTTTTTATTATTTGCCGTTTTATTATTATTATTATTATATTTATTTATTACTGATTGATTTTCTTTATTCTTGATTTATTTATTTTTCATCTTATTTTGTGTAGAAAAATAAAAAGTAAGATATTTGACAACAGTGGAATGTTTTATCAGCGCTTTTTAAAAAAAATTTTGTTTTTAATAATTTTTTTTTTTTTTTGGAAAACCTGATACGGCCCAGTCTCACCCAGACCCGAGCTCCAGTGGCGCCCAAGTAAATTGAGTTTGAGACCCCTGCATTATGGGGTAGATACTGTAATGGTGCTTTCTAACTGCATATGAATGTGTTATAAAAGTATCGGAGTTTTCTATTTCCTTCCCCTCAGAAGGAAGCAGGTATCCTATAAAAAGATGGCAGACGTCTGACAAACCTTTTCATGTCTGCCCCAGTTTCTATAAAGAGATGTCCTCTACTTGCCTCCTGTGAGCTGAATGGCTGTCTGGGCCCAAAATGGATGCTCTCACACGGCTACAAAGAAAGCTAAATCCGAGAGGTCAGTGGGCAAGTGTGACATTTGTCAAAACGACTCCACTTGTTCAAGAGCCAGAATAAAAATACGCATCTCGTAAGTTGTGGTGTATAAGACGCACCCGTGTTTAAAATGGCGGCTCTTTCTTTGGCAGGAGCCGATCACAAGCGAACTCACAACGACCTTGTCGGCCCGCTGGATATCACGGGAGGTCGTTATTCAATACGGTGACTCATGGTGTCAATTTACAAAGAATGCTAAAATCATCACACAACAACTGAACACTCAAAGGGTAGCTAAGAAATATACAATACAAGTACCAATAAGAGTTTAACTTAAAAAATACTATTTTAACATTTTCTCATAGTATTTGGTATTTGGTCCAAGCAAAGCCTTTCATTAGTTATGGCTACTGTCCATCAGAGTGCAGAGGGAGGCTGAAGTAATCGCAGCGCCCCGGTAATAAAATACTTGTATAGTACTTGTGACATCTCGCACTACATTGTGCACCAAATGTATTTTGATGCTTTCATATCTAATCAAACTTGTACTCATCACAAATGCAACACACCACACACAATGTAATTAAAATTAAATCAAGGAATATAATATGCAAATGAGCTGACCTCTGCCTTGACGCATTAATTCATTCATTCAGTCATTTTTCAACAAGAGTTGTGGGGGGTCTTCGGGCGAGAGGCGGGGTACACCCTGGACTGGTGGCCAGCCAATCACAGGGCACATATAGACAAACAACCATTCACACTCACATTCATACCTATGGACAATTTGGAGTGGCTAATTAACCTAGCATGTTTTTTGGAATGTGGGAGGAAACCGGAGTACCCGGAGAAAACCCACGCATGCACGGGGAGAACATGCAAACTCCAAACAAAAATGGTGGAATTGAACTCGGGTGTTCTAGCTGTGAGGCCTGCACGCTAATCACTCAGCCCGGTTGTAAACATTCATTCATTCATTCATTTTCTACCGCTTATCCTTACTAAGGTTTTGGGTATGCTGGAGCCTATCCCAGCTGTCTTCTTGGGGCGAGAGGCGGGGTACACCCTGGACTGGTGGCCAGCCAATCACAGGGCACATATAGACAAACAACCATTCACACTCACATTCATACCTATGGACAATTTGGAGTCGCTAATTAACCTAGCATGTTTTTGGAATGGGGGCGGAAACACAGAGATGGCCAAGAGTGGAATTGAACTCGGGTGTTCTAGCTGTGAGGCCTGCGTGCTAACCACTCATCCACCATGTAGTCTTAATATCTATTATTCATTCATTCATTTTCTACCGCTTATCCTCACAAGTGTCGCAGGGGGTGCTGGAGCCTATCCCAGCTGTCTTCTTGGGGCGAGAGGCGGGGTACACCCTGGACAAGCATTCACACTCACATTCATACCGAGAGTGGAATTGAACTCGGGTCCCTTCACAATAACATTCATTCATTTTCTACCGCTTATCCTCACGAGGGTCACGGGGGGTGCGACCTAAACGGTAGCCTTCAAGTTATTTCCTTTTAAACTTAAATAGCCAAAAACTTACCACTTCCACACGGATAGGGAGGATAACTATTAACAGTTATTTAACCTTTAACATGAACATTAATCAAACGTAATAATTTTTTCTGGGTACATGATACCATACAGCATCCATATCAAACTAACATTAAACTTTCATATCAAGGCGGGGGCCTCAAAGTAGTGTCCTGCGGGCCACATTTGGCCCGCATAGATTTTGTCCATTCATTCATTTTCTACCGCTTATCCTCACGAGGGTCGCGGGAGGGTGCTGGAGCCTATCCCAGCTGTCTTCTTGGGGCGAGAGGCCGGGGTACACCCTGGACTGGTGGCCAGCCAATCACAGGGCACATATAGACAAACAACCATTCACACTCACATTCATACCTATGGACAATTTGGAGTGGCTAATTAACCTAGCATGTTTTTGGAATGTGGGAGGAAACCGGAGTACCCGGAGAAAACCCACGCATGCACGGGGAGAACATGCAAACTCCACACAGAGATGGCCCAGGGTGGAATTGAACTCGGGTCTCCTGGCTGTGAGGCCTGCGTGCTAACCACTTATCCACCGTGTAGCCTATTATTCATTCTTTCTTTTTCTACCGCTTATCCTCACGAGGGTCGCCGGGGGGTGCTGGAGCCTATCCTAGCTGTCTTCTTGGGGCGAGAGGCCGGGTACACCCTGGACTGGTGGCCAGCCAATCACAGGGCACATATAGACAAACAACCATTCACACTCACATTCTATGGACAATTTAGTGTGGACGATTAATCTAGCATGTTTTTTAGGAGTGTGGGAGTGGGAAACCCACGCACACACACACACAGATATGCCCAACAGCGATTCGGCTTTTAATATTTGTTTAAAAAAAAAAATTGAATTTAATTTGTGCTTATTTTTAAATCCATTAAAGCAGCCAATCATATTAAGCATATAAAATAAGCATGAAAAGTACATATAAAGTTACATAAGCAGCAGTAAAAAAAAAATCACTCTCATAAATAATGACAAAAAATATTAATATCTCTAATATGAAGAGCTATAGTGGTTTCTTCAGTTACAGTTACAAACTATAAATATGCTGCGAGGCATAACTAAATTATTATAACAGAAACAACAAATATTGGTTCATTTAAAGCCCATTGAAAAAAAAACAAACAGCGGAACTGTCCTTTCAGCACCAACAGCGCGTGAGTCCAATCTCACGCAAAACCACGGCGACAAAAGCCCAAAGGCAACTTTCACGGCATTATACCACGACACAATCAAGTCTGTTATCGCTATATCGGCATTGGTATCAATACACGGTCGGCAACCACGCGTGGAACAGCCAATGGAGGTGAATGGAGTAGCAAGGGAGAGACGTTGCTAGAGCTGACTTACCATCACCCGCCATGATGTTGTGTTTGGCTTCAACCAAAGCGCGCGAAGAAGGGGGGGGGTGGGAGGAGGGAGTGGACTACTCCAAGTGTGGTGGGGGGGGGGGTGTCAGAGGGTGGTTCAGTCCATTAGGAAGCGCTCAGGGTATTAAAGATGTATTCAAAAACCTGCTTTGAATTTAGGAAATATGAGCTGGAAACCGCATATTAAAAATATAAAAACATAAGAAATATTTCAATATTGAACAAAGCAAAATTTGTTATCAATCAGAAATCACTCCACACTCTTTATTGCTCTACCGTATCTTACTTATTGTGTGGAAATATATAATATAATATAATATAAAAGCAATCTTCACTGGCTAAATGTACTGCAAAAAAAGGCCAGTAAGGATAATTCATAATGCCGCCTACAGAGAACATACTAACTCCTTATTTCTAAAATCACAAATACTTCAACTTGCTGATATAGCTCATCTTCAAACAGCTAAAATAATGCATAAGGCTAAAATAAGCAATTAGCTAAAAAAAAATGTCATCCAATACTTCTCTACAAGAGAGGTGAAATATGATGAAAATAAAAAATAAAATAAAACATTAAAAAATAATATAATAAATATATAAAAATATATATAAAAATATATAATAATAATTTTTATAATAATAATTTTATAACAATAAAAAATAATAATATAAAATATAAAACAAAAAAAACTTAAACTAGCAGGAAAGCAGGAAGTGAACAAATACAACAGATGACTCCTTCTGACACAAATCATATATCACTATATTGACAGTTACTATGGTACCCATTATGTCATTGGATGCTCATATCACCGAGTACTTTGGTACGTGACAAAAAAAAAAAATAAAAAAAATAACTTAGACTATATTAGGAAAGCAGGAAGTGAACAAATGTAACAATTACTGATTGTAAAAATACCAGATGGAGGGGTAGGATTTAATAAGCTTTGCTTCTTCCTACTCCTTTTGGACAACTGTGAACTGATTATGGGATGCATTCAATTGTAATCTGATGCATGTTCAAATGAAATTAAACCATTACCATTATTATTATTATATTATTATACCATTATTATTATCCCCATGCTCATATGTGTTCCTGTAAATGTGTTCCAATGCTAAGGAAGTTCAATGCCAGGCATTGCAGCAAGTGTTTTCATTCATTCAGGATTATTTCGCCCGTTTGTGAGATTCATTCCAACCTGCAAGAAAACCTTGTTGTTGTAGTGATCAAGTCTGGAGTGTGATTGTGTTTCATCAAACATTACTGACACCTAGTGACCGGTGTTGAGTACTACATCATCTAAATGCTTTGTTTGTGTCTTAGTTCGTTTAGCTGTTGTTATGATTGAAAATGCTTCATTTAGACATACAAATACATAACATTTGCTTAAATAATCATCTGTTTTGACACATAATAAGCCATAATCAACCACAAAGCAGCATGATTAATTTAGTTTTGAAAAATAGAAAATTTATTGAATATAATAATGATGGTGCTTTGTATAAAATGTAATACATTTTCAGCTGTAATACATTTTAACGTATTATTATTATTATTATTATTAATAATAATTATAATTATTATAATAATAATTATTATTACAATGTATTGTATAATTGTATAATTATTATAATTATTATTATTATTAGAGTCTTGAACCAGTCATAATGTGCTATATATATATCACGATATTGACACTTAATATGGTACCCAAAAATAAAATAAAATAAAATTAAATTGAAGGAAAAAAATTAATTCATTTATATTATATTATATATTATTATTTACAATAATAATAATACAAAAAATAATAATACAAAAAATAATAGTAATTATTATTATTATTATTATTATTACAGTTTATTACCCCCACTCGGCTCCCCCTAGTTTAGGACAAACATGTTCAAAAATTGTATTAGAAATTATGATTATTCCACAATGTGGAATTATTACATAATTCAAAAAAATAAAATAAGTAAAATAAAAATAATAAAATAATAAAAATAATTTAAAAAATAATAAAATAAAATAATTATTACATAACTCATTACATAATGAGGTGAAATGTATTACATTGTTGCGTAATGTGCCATTATGACATCATGTGGTGCTACAGCGCTTGGTGGACATTAAAAACTCTATTTTGTGTACACGCTATGTTTGAATCTATGAACAAAAATGGTGTTTTTAAAATGTCAGCATGCTGTAAACCGGCGAGCGCTCGCATATGAACTTGCGTCTCCACGCTAAAACCACATTTCCTTTTCACGGTTTTATTTTTAGCTGCAGCTCTGCTCCAATGTCCTCCGCTGGACTCATCAATGCAACTCTATCCCGTTGTCATAGAAATGGGTTGCCCATATTTGGGTGCCTATCAAATCATATTTAGCACGTAAGAGCGTAGTTGGAAGTATATCATGAGTTGAATACCGAGTGTATTATCTGGAGGACGATGTAAAGTAAGCTATGACTTCATTATGTTGTTCACATTTGTTCCTTTTCTCGGAGGATGGAGAGATGTTTTCTTTTCACGGTTTACAGTTCATAGAAAGCATGAGCGGTGCAGTCATGTCCACTCCACTCCACACTCCCACTGACTGAGTCATTGGACGTTTGTCTCATCTTGATTACATTCAAATCAGGAGGATGATTGGCGCTATGTAAATTCCACCGTGTAAATTTTTACAAAAAAAAAAAAAAAAAATTGATACTTTGTTGTAAAAGTCTGATCACTTCCTGGTGAGCTTCTGTATAAAGTCCTCCATCTTGGCAGTCCAATTCATTCATTCAGCAAAATGACAGTATTTGTAAATCTAGTTTGAGTCGACACTGCTTTCTATCAATGGAAGGACGGCAGTGACAAGCACCTTCCAGCTCCTTCAGGATGAAGGCAGTACTGCAATTTCTGTGTATTTTATTACGTATTAGAAAAGTACTGCTGACATGAATTAAGGTTTCCCTTTCTTTATCCTAATCTAGTTTTTGTTTTTCTTGATTATCACAGGATTGCACCTTGTTAAATCTCTGTACTACTATTTTATGGTACATTTACAGTAACTATTACAGTATATGCCAAAATGATCCGAAATATTACTGGTTTTGTAAGGGTTTTGTTTCTGTCATCAAATACAGTATGTGTTGTCTCTCTCTCTCCCGCTCTCTCTCCGCTGATGTAGACGGACAAAGATTTGTTTCCATAGCGATGGCCTCCCACGCATAACGTGAGTTTACTGTCTGATATGTAAATGAAAACTTGGAACTTGTAGGTCTGGTGTGACATGCAAAAACTCACATTTGTCAGTTCCGTGCAGAGGCAATAGTCTATCTGCTGTCATCAATAAATAGTCTACCTACTGTCATCAATTAATAGTCTATCTACTGTCATCAATTAATAGTCTACCTACTGTCATCAATAAATAGTCTACCTGCTGTCATCAATAAATAGTCTACCTGCTGTCATCAATTAATAGTCTACCTGCTGTCATCAATTAATAGTCTACCTGCTGTCATCAATAAATAGTCTACCTGCTGTCATCAATTAATAGTCTACCTACTGTCATCAATAGTCTACCTACTGTCATCAATAGTCTACCTACTGTCATCAATAGTCTACCTACTGTCATCAATAGTCTACCTACTGTCATCAATAGTCTACCTACTGTCATCAATTAATAGTCTACCTACTGTCATCAATAGTCTACCTACTGTCATCAATAGTCTACCTACTGTAATCAATAGACAGTCTACCTACTGTCATCAATAGATTATCTACTGTCATCAATAGTCTACCTACGTTCATCAATTGATAGTCTACCTACTGTCATCAATTAATAGTCTACCTGCTGTCATCAATTAATAGTCTACCTCCTGTCATCAATTAATAGTCTACCTACTGTCATCAATAGTCTACCTACTGTCATCAATAGTCTACCTACTGTCATCAATAGTCTACCTACTGTCATCAATAGTCTACCTACTGTCATCAATAGTCTACCTACTGCCATCACTTAATAGTCTACCTACTGTCATCAATAGATTATCTACTGTCATCAATAGTCTACCTACTGTCATCAATTAATAGTCTACCTACTGTCATCAATAGTCTATCTACTGTCATCATTAGTCTACCTACTGTCATCAATAGTCTACCTACTGTCATCAACAGTCTACCTACTGTCATCAATAGTCTACCTACTGTCATCAATAGTCTACCTACTGTCATCAATAGTCTATCTACTGTCATCAATAGTCTACCTACTGTCATCAATAGTCTACCTACTGTCATCAATAGTCTACCTACTGTCATCAATAGTCTACCTACTGCCATCACTTAATAGTCTACCTACTGTCATCAATAGTTTACGTACTGTCATCAATAGTCTACCTACCGTCATCAATAGTCTATCTACTGTCATCAATAGTCTACCTACTGTCATCAATAGTCTACCTATTGTCATCAATTAATAGTCTACCTACTGTCATCAATAGTCTACCTACTGTCATCAATAGTCTACCTACTGTCATCAATAGTCTACCTACCGTCATCAATAGTCTACCTACCGTCATCAATAGTCTACCTACCGTCATCAATAGTCTACCTACCGTCATCAATAGTCTACCTACTGTCATCAATAGTCTACCTACTGTCATCAATTAATAGTCTACCTACTGTCATCAATTAATAGTCTACCTACTGTCATCAATAGTCTACCTACTGTCATCAATAGTCTACCTACTGTCATCAATTACTAGTCTACATACTGTCATCAATAGTCTACCTACTGTCATCGATAGTCTACCTACTGTCATCGATAGTCTACCTACTGTCATCAATAGTCTACCTACTGTCATCAATAGTCTACCTACTGTCATCAATAGTCTACCTACTGTCATCAATAGTCTACCTACTGTCATCAATAGATTATCTACTGTCATCAATAGTCTACCTACCGTCATCAATAGTCTACCTACCGTCATCAATAGTCTACCTGCCGTCATCAATAGTCTACCTACTGTCATCAATAGAGTAGATAGAGTGCATATACAGTATATTCGGGTGTGGTTTCCTAAAATTGAAAGACTGAGTGACCAGGGGCAATGCAAGTCTCCTAACCAGCGTTGAGAAGTCCAGAATAGTGGACTGGTGGACTGTTACGCCACCCTGTGGGAACACCTGGTAATTGATATTTTTTAAATAGCAATAACCAGACGGCGGCATTGTGGGCATTGTCCACAATGGGGTTCTTATGTTGGGGGTGCTGGGTGGGCCGATGTGGGTGCCCTGGAGCCCGTGGTTTGCCCGGGTCTGTGCTGTGGTGGGCGGCCTGTTAAAAATGTACTTCCAGTAAATAACTACCCTGTCTGTCATGATTAGATAATGCAGTGGGGGGGCGCAGTAATGTTACTGTAATGATCGCAGAGACACACAAGCACCAGACTTTAATCCCCTCAACAGGTTTTTATTGCAGGTTTGACTTCTCTCTCTTAATGGGCACAAGAATCCCTCGTAAATATCGAATAAAAATCACAGTCTACCGTTGAAGCTGCTACCCACACCAAGCTAAAACTTAACTCTGAATCCCCGATATCACTTCCTGTCAGCCCACCACCCAGCTCCCCCAGCACCAGAACTAGAGCATAAATCACATGATCAAATCACACAAGTCTCTATGTCTATTAAATTAAATCTTAAATGCTGGTGGCCAGCCAATCACAGGGCACATATAGACAAACAACCATTCACACTCACATTCATACCTATGGACAATTTGGAGTGGCTAATTAACCTAGCATGTTTTTGGAATGTGGGAGGAAACGGGGAATGACGAGGAGAACATTCAAACTCCACACAGAGATGGCCGAGGGTGGAATTGAACTTGGGTCTTTTAGCAGCGAGACCTGCGCGTTAACCACTCGTCCACCGTGCAGCCCCGCTAGGAAAAAAAACATTCATTAATTTTCTACCGCTTATCCTCACGAGGGTCGCTGGGGTTGCTGGAGCCTATCCCAGCTGTCTTCACCCTGGACTGGTGGCCAGCCAATCACAGGGCACATATAGACAAACAACCATTCACACTCACATTCATACCTATGGACAATTTGGAGTCGCTAATTAACCTAGCATGTTTTTGGAATGTGGGAGGAAACCGGCGGGGAGAACATGCAAAATCCACATAGAGATGGCTGAGGGTGGAATTGAACTTGGGTCTCCTAGCTGCGGGGCCTGCGCGCTAACCACTCGTCCACCGTGCAGCCCCGCTAGGAAAAAAACATTCATTAATTTTCTACCGCTTATCCTCACGAGGGTCGCTGGGGTTGCTGGAGCCTATCCCAGCTGTCTTCACCCTGGACTGGTGGCCAGCCAATCACAGGGCACATATAGACAAACAACCATTCACACTCACATTCATACCTATGGACAATTTGGAGTGGCTAATTAACCTAGCATGTTTTTGGAATGTGGGAGGAAACCGGCGGGGAGAACATGTAAAATCCACATTGAGATGGCTGAGGGTGGAATTGAACTCGGGTCTCTTAGCTGTGGGCCCTGCCATACAATAATATTTTTGAAAAACAAGAAATGGATTCCCATTTGCTCATGTGCATATTGCATATGCTTATCCATATGCCTATTTATAGCTCTTAATATTAATGTGTGTTTATATGGCCTCCAGTTTGTGTTTGAGCATGGATAGTTCCTCCATGTCAATGTTGCTGCCTCCGCACACAATTACCAGCAGGGGGCCCAAGTGAACGGGTAGGCGACCTGAAACGAGTCGGACAAAAAATACTGTCACGATATCACCTCTTATTGTCGGAATGCAGTAGCACCTTCAGCACCTTCAGCCTGTAGTCTCTGCACGAGCCCACTGTAGACGGCTGCTAGAGCCGCTCCGCAGGCCAACTCCACCAGGACGCGCTCCTCATCTAACAGATGCACAGTAGACCCAAATTATGACCATTGTATTGTTTGGACTCGGTTATAATAATATGACTATAAAGCAATATTTTGAATGGCAAGAAGTACAGTGAACCAAGATCTGGACCTGGTCTGCTTTTTTAAATTTCGCTTTATACTAAAGTTCTGTTGCTGAAAACAATAAAACTTTTTCTACCTTTTCTTGACATTAACATATATATAAATCCAACAGTCAATACCTAAGAAAAATTGAAGATGAATAAAAGTGGGGGTCTAATGTGTGTTGTAGATCAGGGTTTCAAGAACTTTACCAACTCTGGGCCCACTTGCAAATCTAAAAAATGTCTGAAGTCCACCTTTGTCCTATAAACAGTACATAGACAAAATGCTGCGTTCTCATAGCACTTTATTATCACATTATTATTATTATTATTATTATTATTATTATTATTATTATTATTATTATTATTATTATTATTATTATTATTATTATTATTATTATTATTATTATTATTATTATTATTATTAATAATAATAATAATTATTAATAATAATAATAATAATAATTATTATTATTATTATAATATTATATAATTATAATTATTATAATTATTATATAATTATATAATTATTATATAATTATTATTATTAATAATAATAATAATTATTATTATTATTTTTATTAGAATAATAATAATAATAATTATTATTATTATTATTATAAATAATTAATGATTATTAATATTATATAATAGTTTTTTAATTTTGTAATTAATATTATTATTATTATATTTTTTAATTAATATTATTAATATCATTATTATTATATAATTATTATATTACAAACAATAATAATTATTATAAATAATTAATTAATATTAATATTAATAATTTTATATATAATATTAATTAATATTATATATTATATATATAATATTAATTAATATTAATTAATTAATATTAATTAATTAATATTATTATATAATAGTTTTTAATTTTTTAATTAATATTATTATTATTATATTTTTAAATTAATATTATTAATATCATTATTATTATATAATTATTATATTAATAATAATGATAATAATAATAACTATAAATAATTAATTATTATTAATATTATTATATAATAATGTTTGTATTAATAATGATAATGATTATTATTATAAAATAATGAAAGCTTTAATAATCATTATTATTAATATTATAATATAATTATTATATTAATAATAATAATGATTAATATTATAATATAATTATTATATTAATAATAATCATGATTACTGGCTGATTTCACATTTACAATTTGGATCATGGAAAGAATGGCAAGTACTAAAGTTCTGTTGCTGAAAAACTTTTTATACCTTTTCTTGACATTAATATATATGGGTCAAAATTCACCCCAACACCATAGATGTTTCTTTAGTGATTAATACTAAAATGAGAAAATAAATAAAAGTAATTGATTTAAGAGATATGTTCTATAGCCCTCAGTAATATCCAGGTAATAAAAGAACCTTCAATTTATGAATATGATTCTTTTGAGGTTCATTTTTACCATTTTTGGAAATAGAAATGGAGGGGTATAGTGACAAAAAAAGGCCTACATGCCCACACCAAAAGTATTAAAAGCAACATTTTCATGCATGAGGAAGCCTAAGAAGGTAACCAAGACATGAGAAGCAAATTTGATGGTAACTTATTGTGTATTTTATAGCTGATTTAATACATGAGTCAAAACCGACCCGTCAACATAAGAGATGATACCAGAAAGCTAACACAAGAGGAAGGCTAATACAGCAAAATGACACCCATCTGAAAACGTTTTTTTTTCCAATAACGAGAAGAAACACTCACCCAGGAATGTCTCCACGGCACCAAGCGCCTGCTCGTCAGTCACCAGTTCCGAAATGATTGTGACTTCATTACTTTGAGTGTATTCAAACGCTTTCCTGCAGGCTGTCTTCGCCCCAAGACACGTGGCTTCGCTGTGGAGCGATAAAACGCAAAACATGCTATTTTAAAGCCGAGCTACAGTGCTAACGTGTTACATTGTCAAGATAAGGAATTGGACCTGGTGATGTCATCCAAGGTGACCATCCTCCCGGCCTTAACGGACGCATTCAAACAGTCGGCCCCGACGGTCTCCATGGCAATGATGGGAACATCCACCCAGCCTACGTCCTTCAGGCCCTGGACGACGCCGCAGAGGAGCCCCCCTCCACCCACAGATACCAACACCGCTCCAGGCTTGACGCTGGGACCCAGGGTGCTTGCAGCCTCTGTGATGACACTGGAATTGCCCTGCCTTGTTGCATCAATTAAAAGAGGAATACAAATCTATGGTCAAATGGATCACCGATACTTGTGTATCAATATTGTACAATCAGGTTTTAGCTTGGCGTAGTTTTGGGTCCACAAAATGAAGCCCATGCTCAAATAAAAAAAAATTAGATGAAGTATAAAATAGAAAAATAATAATAAAAAAAATAAATTTTTATTTTATAAAAAAATAAAATAAAAATCACTGGCATTGTTAACCGTTATTAAAGGGATAACCACACGGAAAAAGGGACACACTTTGCCTATGTTTCCGTCTTTTTGAAGGAGAGAACGTTGGTTCGATCCAAGCCATGATTGGTATTGGTAATGATAATGGTAATGGTTTTATTTAATTTGAACATGCATCAGATTACAATTGAATGCATCCCATAATCAGTTCCCAGTTCCACATGTCCAAAAGGAGTAGGAAGAAGCAAAGCTTATTAAATCCTACCCCTCCATCTGGTACTTTTACAATCACTAACTGTTACATTTGTTCACTTCCTGCCTTTCTAATATAATATTTTTTCTAATATAATATAATATAATATTTTTCTAATATTTTTTTATTATTTTTTTATTTAATGAAAAAAAATTAAAAAATTAAAAAATTGTGTTTTTAATTTTTTATATATTTTTGTTTAATATTTTTTAATGGTTTTATTTCCGCTTATTAAATCCTACCCCTCCATCTGGTACTTTTACAATCAGTAACTGTTTTTAACATTTGTTCACTTCCTGCTTTCCTAATATAGTTAAAAAAAAATTTTTTATTTAAAAAAATTTTTTTTAATTTTAATTAAATTTAATTAATAATTTTTTTCAATGGTTTAATTTCATTTGAACATGCATCAGATTACAATTGAATGCATCCCATAATCAGTTCCCAGTTCCACATGTCCAAAAGGAGTAGGAAGAAGCAAAGCTTATTAAATCCTACCCCTCCATCTGGTACTTTTACAATCAGTAACTGTTACATTTGTTCACTTCCTGCTTTCATAATATAGTCTAAGTTTTTTTTATTTTAAATTATTTATTTTTTTGTCACGTACCAAAGTACTCGGTGATATGAGCATCCAATGCCATAATGGGTACCATAGTAACTGTCAATATAGTGATATATAATTTGTGTCAGAAGGAGTCATCTGTTGTATTCGGTGGATTCAGCAAAAAAAAAATAAATGATGAAAAATTTGTTTCATATTGTATCATATTCATATTACTCCCAAACATTTTTTAAATTCAAATAAACTTTACAACGCCTGTAGGGAGTTGTCAAACATGAATGAGTTTTTCCTTCAACTTATAAACAGTAATCACCTTTGAGCTGACATTAATTTGATTGCTCAAATATTGACAATCCTGTATTTTTTAAAACACATATGCCGTTATTAGCCCTGTAAAATATTTATACAGTGTTTGACGTATTTCTCTATTTGACAATTCACGTTCTGGTAGTATCCGGCTTTTCGACTCACTGACAGTCAAACACATGCTAATTAATAGCATCAGCATTCATGTGCTGTTTACCATCGCTTTTATACAGCAAACTGTAGGCCCGTCACCATAATATACTTTGCTAGATGATAACTGATCAACAAATTATTGCCGATAAACGATATTATTGTCAATATTATTTTGAGACCATTTTTTTTTTATGAGAAAATGTTCGCAGAAAATATGGAATTACCCTAAATGTGTAACTGTTCATTCTAACATTATATACATAAGCCTGGTAAAATACTACAATATGTTGCAGTATACACTTTGCAATATTCAGTTGTTTTTTTGTCAGTTTTCGTATAATTAGGCTGGTGATATACATAAAGTCAGGTGGAAAATTTTACTGGGAAAAATACAGTAAAGTAGAACCATCCATTTTCTATGCCGCTTATCCTTACTCGGGTCGCAGGGGTATGCTGGAGCCTATCCCAGCTGTCTTGGGGCCAGAGGCGGGGTACACTCTGGACTGGTGGCCAGCCAATCACAGGGCACATATAGACAAACAACCATTCACACTCACATTCATACCTATGGACAATTTGGAATTTCGCTAATTAACCTAGCATGTTTTTGGAATGTGGGAGGAAACCGGAGTAGCCCGGACAAAACCCACGCATGCACGGGGAGAACATGCAAACTCCACACAGAGGGTGGAATTGAACTCGGGTGTTCTAGCTCTGAGGCCTGCACGCTAATCACTCATCCCGGTTGTAAACATTCATTCATTCATTTTCTACCGCTTATCCTCACTAAGGTTTCGGTTATGCTGGAGCCTATCCCAGCTGTCTGCGGGCAAGAGGCGGGGTACACCCTGGACTGGTGGCCAGCCAATCACAGGACACATATAGACAAACAACCATTCACACTCACATTCATACCTATGGACAATTTGGAATTTCGCTAATTAACCTAGCATGTTTTTGGAATGTGGGAGGAAACCGGAGTACCCGGAGAAAACCCACGCATGCACGGGGAGAACATGCAAACTCCACACAGAGATTGCACGGGGTGGAATTGAACTCGAGTCTCCTAGCTGTGAGGCCTGCTAACCACTCGACCACCGTGCAGCCGGCATTTTTTTTACATTATTTTCACAAACATACACAGTCATCCATTTTCTATGACACTTAACCGTAACCCTACACCCTGGACTGGTGGCCAGCCAATCACAGGGCACATATAGACAAACAACCATTCACACTCACATTCATACCTAAGGACAATTTGGAATTTCGCTAATTAACCTAGCATGTTTTTGGAATGTGGGAGGAAACCGGAGTAGCCCGGAGAAATGATGAAACCTTATTTTCGCTCCAACTAATTAGTTTGCTACTTAAATTCAGGTTCAAGTGAAAATGAAATTCACCATGCCGGGAGGTTTTGGCAAACAGAAGGCTAAAATGTCAACAGGGTGTTTTAAATTTCACCAACAACTGAGCTGACAGTAGTTTGACTGGCAAAGTGTTGACATTACATTTTTTTTTCTTAATTAGACATGCCACTACTACTACACCACATGGTGTTTATACAGTCTTTTCCCCAATCTGTAAATGTGAAACTCTGGCAAGGATAACGGTGAAAATTAACTAGCTATGAAAAACATTCTGCATAGTGCCGACGCCCCAAGAAGTCCACCCCATCTGGACTCAGTGCTCCTCCAGTTCCGTTCCCACAGTGAACGCTACAGGACTCCGTTTATTTCATACGCTATCCAGCTCTACAATACCAATACCAAAGATACTGTCAAAAGATACTTGTATTTACTTATATTTACACACACAATTTGTATTATACAAATCTTGTTTATCTTATATTCATTTTATTTAATTCATATTCTGTTCATATTGCGTTCAATTTTATTCTGGAACTACTGTCGCCAAGCAATTTTCCTTGTGGTTCAATAAAGTCTGCCTAAACCTAACGTTAATATTTGATCTGTCAAATTAATATCAGCTCATGAGTGAGATGAAAAAAAAAAACACATTCACGTCTTAGCCTTCTGTTTGACGACCCCTACGGGCATTGTAGATTTTATTTTTGTCTACAATTATTCTAATACTGTTTGAATCGAAATGCAAGTTTGGAAGTAATATGAATAGATAGGGAACAAATTATTCAAACATTTATTTTTTTAGAGCAAAATAACGCAATATACTGAACAAAAGAGATTCTTCTTCTTCAACACAACCAAAGTGGCGTTCTTCACTTCAAAAAGGGGAATAATAGGGGACCAAGTGGGTCCCATTTTCCCATTAATACTTTTGTTTCTAAATACTGGAAGATTGAGTGTTGCTATGTATTTTATACTTAATCTGTGTTTTTTCATGCGGGTTTGAGTTTGAGGTGTCAGATGTCATTCAAAACCATATATTTTAACCTATAATGCTCATTTTTATACCCTTTGTATCGAGTTGTGGACTCCTATAGAGCAGCTACACACAATAAACACACGATTAACTTTGAGATCTTCCAGAATCTGCACCTATTCGACTTGTATTTCCTTGGATTCCAACCTGGCCTGACCGAGGAGGAGCACTCATTGTCGGACACACTTTGTCAAAGGCGGTTGTGGAAATGTGGTCATAACACGTTTTTGTTGTTTTTTTTTTTCGGGCAGTGTGGTTCTCGCCACATCTGTGGAAGCATAGCATTCATTCATTTTCTACCGCTTTTTCCTCACGAGGGTCGCGGAGCCTATCCCAGCTGTCTTCGGGCGTAAGGCGGGGTACACCCTGGACACCCTGGCCAGCCAATCCCAGGACAATAGACAAACAACCATTCACACTCACATTCATACCTATGGACAATTTGGAGTGGCTAATTAACCTAGCATGTTTTTGGATTGTGGGAGGAAACCGGAGTACCCGGAGAAAACCCACGCATGCACGGGGAGAACATGCAAACTCCACACAGAGATGCCCGAGGGTGGAATTGAACCCTGGTCTCCTAGCTGTGAGGTCTGTGCGCTAACCCCTAGACCACCGTGCCGTGTTTCTGACTTCAGCAACACTTCGGCGGATACGTCGATGTTCACAAAAACAGTCCTCTGCCTGAGCTTGTTTCATAAACAGAAACGCAGAGCTTGGCGGAGGGCGGACTAGCGAATCTAAAAATAGTGGTTAGGCAAAATCGTTCATTTCGGTGAACCGGATCATTCCGGTTCATTCGGTAAACAGATCGGTACATTTCGGTCATTTCGAGTCAGTGCGTTTATTCATGTTCACGTTCGTTCCAACTCAACTGTCGGTCGTGAATGAACGGCCAACGAAGTGTCGGTACAATTTCTCGGTGTCTGTCTTCAGTCAGCTAACCAACACCCACCCACCCACAGAACGAGGCGTGACGATAGGATAAGACAGGCTAGATAGGATACAGCAAAAGGAACGGTGAACTGACTCTCAAAAAAAAATCATTTGCAACTGAACGGACTGAACGGGTATTTTAGGGTTGATTCATTCGGTTCATTCCTTACGTTCACAAAAAAGAACTAGTTCTTTTGACCCGTTCGTTCATGACACACCACTAACAAGGAAGCCTGCTCCTCTGTGACATCACAAAGAGCCAGTTTTAAAACAGAGTGATTCAATAGTGTACAATTTCATTTGATTCTACAGGAATTTTTTTTGTTGATATAGACATTAAACTTACAGTATTATTCTGAAATGTGCAAAAAAAAAAAAAATCACATATGCCCAAGCATGCTTATTATTCACAACCCCTAGCAGCCCTCTGGTCGCTGCCTCAAATCAACTCTCCTTTCCCCTTCCTGCCCAAGCTGCATCAAAAACCCGACAAAACAAATAATAAGAACTGAATCAAGTTGCCCATGACTAATTAGCACCTACCATATCAAAGGATGGTCAAACGGAGGCACATAGACAAGTCCTTCGGTCTCAGCAATTCTAAGCGCCTCGGCGTGAGCATCATCCCAGACCTGTGCAAAGGGTTCTTATGCATTATTCTCGACATCATGTACTATTTCTTAAAAATAGCAATAAAAAAATGCATATTAAGATAATGATAGACAGCAAAGACAACGATGCTCTACCTTGCCCACCACTTTCACAGTAGCACCTTGCTCCTGTAGTCTCTGGACAACAAACTGAGGGGTTGTCGAGGGAAGTATAACGGTGGCCGGCACGCGCATTTTTCGAGCTGCATAAGCAGCCGCCATCCCAGCATTCCCACCTGGAACAAGACATGTTTTGTTATAGTTGAACTAAGCCAGGGGTGGGCAAACTTTTTGACTCGCGGGCCGCATTGATATAACAAAATTTCCGGGGGGGCAGACTATATATTTTACACGTAACAGTCCACCTGGTATTATTGTATCTGTAAAATTGTCATGCAATCTGCTATTATTATTTATTATTTTATATTTATATTTAAATATTTTAAAAATAATAAAATATTATAATAATTAAAATAAAATTAAAATAATAATTATTATATTATTATTATGTAAAATATGCAAATATAACAATATTATTATATATAATTAATATAATAATTAGCATTAATATAATAAATATAATAATCATAATAGTTATAATAATAATATAATTATTATTATTTAAATTTTTATTATTATTATTATGTGCTTGTGTCTCTTTTTTCAGGAGCACTTTGTAAACAACAGACCATGTCAAACAACCAAATTGATACAACCACCAAAAAGGTTGGCTCAGGCCATGATGCCAGGTTGTATGTTGACTTTAAATTAAATACTTTTGAAAGATTGGGCGGGCCGTATTCAAACACTTGGCGGGCCGGATGTGGCCCCCGGGCCGTAGTTTGCCCACCCCTGAACTAAGCTATCTCCTGCCACCATGTGGAATCGACGGCATGACCGGGTTGTATTTCAGATACAACCTGAGGAACAGACGATTCCTTTAGATCGTGGCGCAAGCTGAAAAGGAGAAAAGTGACATGTAATGGAGTCCCATAGAGTAGAGTACATGTACATGATTCTCTACTGAATGGGGGGTCTTTTTACCTGCTGGCACAGGTGTCCGATGCCACGTATCTTAAAAGAACCAGAGGGCTGGGAATTCTCCATTTTCAAATACACGGTGGTTCCCACACGTTTGGACATGGCGATGCTCTCCAATAGCGGCGTGTTGACATGCATATGTTCAGCCATGGCGTTAGAACTGGAAAGTAAACAACTTATTTTAACACCATATGTCAGGAGCGGGCAAACTTCTGGACCACACTGGCTTAAAAAATGTGGCAATGCGGCTGTCTATATATATATGGTTTGCCTGCTTGGTGCGCCAGATGTGGCCCATGGGCCGCAGTTTGCCTATCCCTGCCATATGTGCATGATTGATGGGAGTTGATGGTAATATTTACGAATAACTGATACTAAATCAATCACTTCCACTTAACCCTGCGTCAAAAATAGTCATACTACTTGTTTAATAACTATAAACTACTAAACAATCAAATAAATTATAAAATTATGGTGACATTTCACAAACAGGTACATATCCAGAGAGTGCACCACACAAGCAATATTGGCAATCATCAATTCAGTAATAATAATAACATTAATTAATGGGCAAGAAAACTTTATGTTAGCTCAATTGGCTTAGAAAGCATTTGACTTTGAAGACAACATCAAACATGTTAAACTAACGAGGGTAAAGATAATAAAATAAACAAAAATACAACGTACCCGTGACACTTAGTGAGTACAGCAGCACAGAAAATGGATGGCCAAATAAAACGTTACCTACTGGACCCCAGAAAGCAACACGACGTTCTGCCTTCAGCTCCGACTGAGCCACAACTGCGTCCAGGATCTGTGAGTTCCAGGGTTAGTTCCTGGGGCAGGCTTGCCCACCGTGACAGCGGAGTGCCGTCCCAAATTGGACCTGCTGGTATAATTGTACACGTTCCTAATTTTCCTCGTATAGTAATTAAAATTCCCGGCTACAGTTACGCCAGAAGTGTATCCGACGTAAAAAGTAAACCAAAACCGATTTATTTAACAGAAAAATATACAAGAGCTGTCCCAAATCCATTACTGTCGTTGCGTACTTACCGGAAATGACGAGGCAATATTTTCCCGCTTCCTTTAATCTTCCCTCCAGGAACAGCAATAACTCAATTCCCTCCATAAAATGGCGATGATTGAAGTTGGTGATGACCAATGTTTTTTTTTTCTCGATTAGGACCATCGCTGCACACTCGCCGTGAGTCTAACATCCGGGTACTCATGACGTCATTGAACTTTGCCGTCCAGTCTGCACTTGTGCCCCCTAAAGTGCACTCGTTTAATGACGTCAACAGAAAATGTCAAAATAAAACACACGCGGAAGCTTTGCAGCTTGATAATAAACCTTCAAAATAAAATAGAGTTAGAGGCGATTAAATAATAAATTTAGCGATGCTGGGATAAATATGAGATGTTATTGGCAAATAGACATTACAAAGTCGACTATAGCATATTATTAGTCTAAAATATGCATATTTAGGTAAATTGTACATATCTTTCGCTGAGGTTATTTATATTTCAAGCATAAAAATGTCAAAATGCACTAAAATATAAATACAGTACAATGCAACTTGTGAAGTTTTCTACATTGGCCACTAGGTGTCAGTATTTCTTCAGTGACACCACCAGCTTTAATTACCTCTGCTAAGGAGGCTATGGCGTTTAAGTGTTTGTGTTCAAAATAACTTGGAAAGTTCTGAATAGATTTGGATGAAACTTTCAGGAATTGTCGGAAATGGGATACGGAAGAACTGATTAAAATTTTGTGGGTGATCTGGATCACAGTTGGAATTTTTTTAAGGTATTTTTTAACATTGCGCTATAGGACTATTTTCAGCATTTGCGCATAGAACTCAACAAAAATTGGTCAGAGCATTTGAGAAAAAAAACACAAAAAGTAGGTTATCTAAATACGTAGATAAAATAAATATAGGGCTAATATTTCTGATGTAAATCATAATATGGGGGGAACTTTGCAGAAGTTTGCGCTCTCCGAGTGCTTCCTTAGGTTTAAACCAGGGGTCTCAAACATGCGGCACACGAGTTTGAGGCCCCCGCCTTGATATGAAAGTTTAATGTTAGTGCGGCCCGCGCAAGTTTGATATGGATGCTGTATGGTATCATGTACCCAGAAAAAATTATTACGTTTGATTAATGTTCATGTTAAAGGTTAAATAACTGTTAATAGTTATCCTCCCTATCCGTGTGGAAGTGGTAAGTTTTTGGCTATTTAAGTTTAAAGGAAAAAACTTGAAGGCTACCGTTTAGGTCGCTAGGTCTCTAGTTTGCGAGTTAGCATGTGTCTCAAGACCCTGCAGTTGCGCAATATGTTGTAAACTATATGTGGTCTATTATGCTTTTTCCACATTTCTGACCTATAAATATTGTTAGAATGCTGTATTCTGGTGTTAAACGATGCCAAAGTTTCAGATAACGAGGTTTGGAAATGAGCCCTGAAAAAAAGTTTGGTATGGTTCAGAACACTCGTTTTCAGAGGGCGATCTAACACTGGCTGTTTGTGATGTCACAAATTGCCGGGCTTCCTTATATGGGCATGCTGTGTACGCCAAATACGCTCTGTTTACGGTGTTGTTACGCAATGTCTCCCAGGAAGTATTTCATCGAGTGTAAGGGAAAGCTAAATTTGTTTAGAATTCCTAACATGACATCAAAGAAATACAGCTGGAATAGGTGCAGATTCTGGAAGATCTAGAAAGCTTTCTGTGCTGGTTATCGCGTGTTTGAATCCACAACTCAATATAAAGGCCGAAAAATGAGCATAATAGGTCCTATTTCTTTGATTATATGTGTAAAGATGACTATATGGGTGTTATTTCATATCTAGATGGCTCTAATTATGTAAAAAAAAACATGTTTTCTAGCCATAACTACATAAATATTCCATTTACAAAGAAGGAATCCGATTTCATGGAAATTCACTAAACCGTCATACTGCATACAGGACTAAATAATGATTACAGTTTCTCAGTGCACACCCGTTTTTTTTTCAGATTATACACAGTTTGGTTTATTACTACAATATATACACAACACAGAAAGTGCTTATTCAGTTAAATGTAGACAATGTGAGCGATGCAATCTTGACACACAAGCGCAATACACCCATATGTTACTGTACAGTAATAATGATACAATAAAAAAAAGTTTGTTTTCGATTATAATGAACAATACATTCCGTAAAATAGCTAAAAAAAAAAAAGTATATATAATTTGAGTGAATTGTCTTAGATGGTTTTTATTAAATTTTATTAATTTAGCCACTTGGCGTATGAAACCTGTTAGTTAGGGATGAGCATTGCTTTTCATACAGACACTTTATTCCTGAAATAAGTGACAAACTCCAATATTGAAGTCTAGTAGATTAGTAGCGCTTGGAGAAAAGCATTCTCCTGATGTAAAAATACACAAAAGTCCGTATCAATTCCAATATGGATTAGTATTGACACCGTATTATTGTAATGAGATGGATCAGTTCTCTGTTTAGTTTCGCAAATATGTGTTTTTTTGTTGTTGTTGTGGTGCGCATATTATTTACATTGTTGGTATTGTTTTGTGGTTTAAAAAGTCAGGGCTTTGTGGGCAAAAAGCCACAGGATTAGGATGAGTTTCGCACTATTGATTTTATTTTACTAACACAATTGCATGTATAATTAATTATTATATTATATATTATTATAATTATAATAATTATATATTATTATATATAATAATTATAATTATATAATAATTATTATATATAAAATTATAATTATATAATAATTATTATATATAATAATTATAATTATATATTTTTTATTATATTTTAAAATTATAATAAAAACCCACATAATTAATTATAATTATAATCTAATAATTATTTGTATTATAATTATATAATATAATTATATATATTATATTATACATTATTATATATATAATATATATAATAATAATTAATTATATAATAATATTAATTAATAATTATAATTATATATATATTATATTATAGATTATTATATATATTATAAATATATAACTATAATTATATAATAATTATTATATATTTATTAATTATAATTATATAATAATTATTATATATTTATAATTATATATAATATATATAATAATAATTTTATAATTATAATTAATTATGTGGGTTTTTTTGCTTGTCAATTGCATGTATAATTAATTATAATTAATATATATAATAATTATAATATATAACAATTATTATATATAATCTAATAATTATAATATAATTATAATTAATTATGTGGGGGGTTTTTTTGCTTGTCTTTAATCGTTATGTATTAAAAAGTAGCGGCAAACTCACAAAATCTTTCACGACTGTCCCTGCATTTACTTGGTATCCCATCGATACCAACATATCCAGTATCGCCCACCCCTACTGTTTTGCCCAGTTAGCCTCATTGAATTCTACTCCTCATCAAGCGTCCTTTCAAAGCTGGACTGATGTTGTCATGTCTGCATGCACCACTGTTGACTTCATGGCAAAAACACTAACAGTTGATATTTGTCTTTTTTTTTTTTAATATCATTTCAGCTACTTTTTACATTTGAACGGCATAGTGAATGATATCGCATGCTTGAGTGATTTTGTCCTGTTGATGTTATGACAGCGCTTCATCATCAGCGACCTCAAAAACAACCTCAAGTATATTACTAAGTGGTAATATACAGTATTTTGTCACTTTGTCTCTTCTCTGCTCCATCAGCCTCCATCTTCACCTGCAGTAGACGCTGCTTCTCTGGCTGCACGTGAGCGTGCACGTGAGCGTGCACGGGGTTACTGCTCCGGGCTTTAGGCCAGCGAGCGTTGTCTGGGTTTGATCCTTGGGTAGAGCTGGGGAGTGACACACAGAGAGACTACATGTTTATGGAAGACGCTGCATTGCATTGGAATGAATGCACCATTTTAAATGCAGGTGTACAATGATGCAGTCATTTTCAGCTAGCTTAAAAATATATCATATGAAAAAATAATATAATAAATATAAAGCTATGACAAAAACCTCACACGCCTGTCAACCAATTGAAAATACTCAATACTCATTATACTCGGTCATATATACTCAGTACTCTTACAAGGAACACTAAAATCATCACACAGCAAGTTAACACACGCAAAAGGTATACCTAGTAAATATACAAATACAAGTTTAATGCAAGTCCATAATGCATTTCGATGGTGCGGCAACGCTGCCTCTGTCCACCAGAGGGAGCCAAAAGAGCCTGGAGCTCAGAGGGAGGCTGACGCCATTGCAGCGCCTCAATGAATGCGTTGCTCAGACGCGATGCATACACATACAGTATAAGCTGCACATGCCCACGTCATAAAATGGCATATTGTGGCGCGTACAAGTCTGTGATAATGAGGTAGCAATCATGAGCTATGACAAAAACCTCACACACAAGAAACACTAAAATCATCACACAGCAAGTTAACACATACAAAAGGTATACCTAATAAATATACAAATACAGGTTTAAAAGGAAAAATTTAACATTTTAAAATTTTTCCCATGCATTTTGATGGTGCGGCAACGCTGCCTCTGTCCACCAGAGGGAGCCAAAAGAGCCTGGAGCCCAGAGGGAGGCTGACGCCATTGCAGCGCCTCAATGAATGCGTTGCTCAGACGCAATGCAGCTAGCCTAAAAGTATATAATCGTATAAGCCGCAACCACTACAATTCAAAGAAATACATATACAGTATAAGCCGCCCACGCCCACGTCATAAAATGGCACGTACAAGTCTGAGTGAACGAGGTAGCAATCGTGAGCTATGACAAAAACCTCACACGCTCGTCAACCAATTGGAAATTGTCAATACTCATTATACTGAGTCATCTTACATGGAACACTAAAATCATCACACAGCAAGTTAACACTCAAAAGGTATACCTAATATACCTATACAAATACACAAATACAAGTTTAAAAGGAAAAAATAAACATTTAAAATTTTTCCCATAATGCATTTCGATGGTGTGGCAACGCTGCCTCTGTCCGCCAGAGGGAGCCAAAAGAGCCTGGAGCCCAGAGGGAGGCTGACGCCATTGCAGCGCGCCAACGAATGCGTTGCTCAGACGTAATAATGCATTATGTTTGTTTATTTCTCAGGTATACCTTTTGAGTGTTAAGTTGCTGTGTGATGATTTTAGTGTTCCTTGTGACAAGACAGCGTGGGTGAGACTGTTATATTGTTATATTGGTATATAATGACAAACAATGGAATCTCAATGCACATGTAGAAAAAAAATTAAGGTGTTACATGTATCATCACATATTTATAAATTATTACCGACGTAGGGTGAATGAGAATGAGAAAAATCGGCCTATTTCAGCGGGGAAAAAAGCCCCCAAATCCACAAATTTGCAAGGCCGTGAAAGTGTTTGAATCCACTGTATCCCGTTGATAAAGAATAAATGTCAACAATATGTCAAGGGCCAATAAAAAAGAAATTGCGGGACAAAAATGGCCCCCGGATCGCACTTTGGACACCTTTGAGTGACAATGAAAATGTTATCATAAAGGAATGCTAATCCTTAGCTAGACAATGAAGACGTAAGAGAATATACGTATGAGCTAGCCGTGTACGGCGTCGTACCCCCAGCAGGTTCCTGGGAACATATCCCTCGCAGTCGTTGAGCCGCGCCCACCACCACTCCGTCTCCGTGTCATCACGCCGTCGCAGGACGGTGAGTGCGTCCCCCTCGCCGAAGGTCAGCTCGTCAGACTGCTGGGCTTTGTAGTCCCACAGGGCAAAGACCGAGCCTTTATTCATCACACCCAACTTTTCCTGGACACCTGCAACAAAACGTTGAATGTCAGGGCGGTTTTATCCTCCAACACGAGACCTTGATGATGATGATATGCTATATTACATTTATTATTATTATTATTATTATTATTATTATTATTATTATTATTATTATTATTATTATTATTATTATTATTATTATTATTATTATTATTATTATTATTATTATACTATCTATCTGTCTATCTGTCCATTCATCCGTCCGCCCATCCATCCATTATCTATCCATCCATCCATCCATTCAGCCATCTATCCATCTATCCGTCTATCTATCCAACTATCCATCCATCCATCATCCATCCATCCATCTATCTAACATCCATCCATCTATCATCTATTCATCCATCATCTATCCATCTATCCATCTATCCATCTATCCATCCATCTATCATCTATCCATCCATCATCCATCCATCCATCCAGCCATCCATCCATCTACTCATCTATCCATCATCCATCCATCATCCATCCATCATCCATCCATCATCCATCCATCATCCATCCATCCATCCATCATCTATCCATCCATCCATCCATCATCCATCTATCCATTTATCTATCCATCCATCATCCATCCATCGTCCATCTATCTATCCATCCATCCATCCATCCATCATCTATTCATCTATCTATCCATCCATCTATCCATCCATCATCCATCTATCCATCCATCCATCCATCCATCTATCCATCTATCCATCATCCATCCATCCAACCGTCCATCTAGCTATCCATCCGTCCATCTGTCCATCCATCCGTTCGTCCATCCATCCATTATCTATCTATCATCTATCTATCTATCTATCTATCTATCTATCTATCTATCTATCTATCTATCTATCTATCTATCTATCTATCTATCTATCTATCTATCTATCTATCTATCTATCTATCTATCTATCTATCCATCCATCCATCCATCCATCCATCCATCCATCCATCCATCCATCCATCCATCCATCCATCCATCCATCATCCATCCATCCATCCATCCATCCATCCATCCATCATCCATCTATCCATCCATCTATCCATCATCCATCCATCCAACCGTCCATCCATCCATCCATCCATCCATCCATCCATCTATCCATCCATCCATCATCCATCCATCCATCTATCCATCTATCTATCCATCTATCCATCTATCCATCTATCTATCCATCCATCATCCATCCATCCATCCATCCATCCATCTATCCATCCATCATCCATCCATCCATCTATCCATCTATCTATCCATCTATCCATCTATCTATCCATCCATCATCCATCCATCCATCATCCATCCATCCATCCATCCATCCATCCATCCATCCATCCATCCATCATCCATCCATCCATCCATCCATCCATCCATCCATCCATCCATCCATCCATCCATCCATCTCCAAGCCCTTACCATAAAGAAATTGAGAGCATTGTGTGTAGCCCTCCTCCATTTCTTCACATTTGTCTGCCGCCGTTTCAACATCACTGATTGTTTGAGCAAAAATGGCCGCCCCGGACTCTACCAGCATCTTACACAGGTGGACGGTGTTACATGAGGCCGCACAGTGCAGAGGAGTCCTGGGAAGACAAGCAAACACCACAGATTGATTGGCAAAATATGGCGTTCGTTCTCATCAGTCAAGAGTAAGTCACGGTTGATGAACTACACTGCTGCTGATCCCTTTAAAGCAGGGGTCTCAAACACGCGGCCCGCGGGCCAAATGTGGTCCGCAGGACACTAGTTTGAGTATGGTATCATGTACCCAGAAAAATTACTACGTTTGATTCATGTTCATGTTAAAGGTTAAATAACTGTTAATAGTTATCCTCCCTATCCGTGTGGAAGTGGTAAGTTTTTGGCGATTTAAGTTGAAAGGAAATAACTTGAAGGCTACCGTTTAGGTCGCTAGCTCTCTAGTTTGCGAGTTAGCATGTGTCTCGAGACCCTGCAGTTGCGCAATATGTTGTAAATAAAAAGAGTATATTATATTGTATATTTTTCTGTTTTTAATAAATGCGTTTTTTTTTGTTTTTTTTTTGCGGCCCAGTCTCGCCCAGACCCTAGCTCCAGTGGCCCCCCAAGTAAATTGAGTTTGAGACCCCTGCTTTAAATATTGCAATTTGATATTGATCTTAGTCTTACCCGGAACATGGCGTCCTGTTTTCAACTGCACAAAAAGCCACTCACCATCCGTCGCTGTCTGCTGCATTGACGTTCACTCCGAAGTCCAGCAGGAACTTGACAATGTGGTGATGGCCGGCGCAGACGGCATTGTGGAGCGGGGTGATGCCTTCATCGTTTGGCATGCTGGGATTTTCCACCTTAAAAGTCCAATTCATTGATTATCTCATTCGGTTCCATTTCTAAGCCAATGAATGGCTTCAATAGTGTTGGCACATGAAAGTATTAAAAACATCAACATCCAAAAAAAAGAGTTAAAAAAGTGTGAATTTATACCTCATATATAATCCTCTGTACCAGATCAAACTCCCCCTCTAACGATGCATCGAGCAGCAGAGCGAGAGGGTTAAACTTGACCCTCAGCCCGTGGCCCGTACGCTCAGATGATGGCTTCTTCAAGTTGGTTCGTTTGGCCTGATGCACAGAGAGAACGTGAAGGCAACGTACTAAACGTGTACCTCGTGGCGGTGTGGTATTGTTTCTTTACGGTGTTGGGATTGCACTTGATGTCTGATGTGTTCAGGTCAGAATAAAGTTAGAAAAAAGTCACTTTCTGCTAATAAAATACAGTAAAAATTCGCAATTACTGTATTTTTTTGATACAATTTTTGATTAGGTAGAAAGAAAACATACATAAGTCGCACTGGAGTATAAGTCGCACAATGCCAAAAATGCATAATTAGGTAGAAAAAAACATACATAAGTCGCACTGGAGTATAAGTCGCACAAGGCCAAAAATGCATAATTAGGTAGAAAAAAACATACATTAGTCGCACAATGCCAAAAATACGTAATTAGGTAGAAAAAAACATACATAAGTCGCACTGGAGTATAAGTCGCACAAGGCCAAAAATGCATAATTAGGTAGAAAAAAAACTACATAAGTCGCACTGGAGTATACTAAGTTGCACAAGGCCAAAAATGCATAATTAGGAAAAAAAAACATACATAAGTCGCACTGGAGTATAAGTCGCACAAAGCCAAAAATACGCAATTAGATAGAAAAAAACATACATAAGTCACACTGGAGTATAAGTCTTCAAAAGGCCAAAAATACTTAATTAGGTAGAAAAAAAACATACATAAGTCGCACTGGAGTATAAGTCGCACAAGGCCAAAAATGCATAATTAGGTAGAAAAAAAACTACATAAGTCGCACTGGAGTATAAGTCGCACAAGGCCAAAAATGCATAATTAGGTAGAAAAAAACATACATAAGTCGCACAATGCCAAAAATACGCAATTAGGTAGAAAAAAACATACATAAGTCGCACTGGAGTATAAGTCGCACAAGGCCAAAAATACGTAATTAGGTAGAAAAAAACATACATAAGTCGCACTGGAGTATAAGTCGCACAATGCCAAAAATACGTATTTAAGTAGAAAAAAACATACATAAGTCGCACTGGAGTATAAGTCTTCAAAAGGCCAAAAATGCATAATTAGGTAGAAAAAAAACCTACATAAGTCGCAATGGAGTATACTAAGTTGCACAAGGGCAAAAATGCATAATTAGGCAGAAAAAAACATACATAAGTCGCACTGGAGTATAAGTCTTCAAAAGGCCAAAAATACTTAATTAGGTAGAAAAAAAACATATATAAGTCGCACTGGAGTATAAGTCGCACAATGCCAAAAATACGTATTTAGGTAGAAAAAAACATACATAAGTCGCACTGGAGTATAAGTCTTCAAAAGGCCAAAAATACACAATTACGTAGAAAAAAACATACATAAGTCACACTGGAGTGTAAGTCGCAAAAGGCCAAAAATACGCAATTAGGTAGAAAAAAACATACATAAGTCGCACTGGAGTATAAGTCGCACAATGCCAAAAATACGTATTTAGGTAGAAAAAAACATACATAAGTCGCACTGGAGTATAAGTCTTCAAAAAGACAAAAATGCATAATTAGGTAGAAAAAACATACATAAGTCATACTGGAGTATAAGTCTTCAAAAGGCCAAAAATACTTAATTAGGTAGAAAAAAAACATACATAAGTCGCACTGGAGTATAAGTCGCACAAGGCCATAAATGCATAATTAGGTAGAAAGAAAACATACATAAGTCGCACTGGAGTATAAAATGCATAATTAGGTAGAAAAAAACATACATAAGTCGCACTGGAGTATAAGTCGCACAAGGCCAAAAATGCATAATTAGGTAGAAAAAAACATACATAAGTCGCACTGGAGTATAAGTCTTCAAAAGGCCAAAAATACATAATTAGGTAGAAAAAAACATACATAAGTCGTACTGGAGTATAAGTCGCACAATGCCAAAAATACGTATTTAGGTAGAAAAAAACATACATAAGTCGCACTGGAGTATGAGTCGCAAAAGGCCAAAAATACGTTTCTTTTGGATACTATGATGAATTTGATGAAACACGAAGTACCACTTCCTAGTAGCCTATGAACTACATGGGTTGTGTCTTTTACCTTAGGAGGCTGTGGTGCCGGCGAGGGGGAAACGGGCCCCGTGACGTGGGTGGGACTAGAATCACTCTGGTTGTTATTCTGGTCTTCGGGCCTGACAGGAGCCAAGGGAAGTCTCGTTTGTGGCGATTGAGACGGATTGTGTTTCATTTGTCCTGCTGTAGTCGTTTCCCCGGGCGTCTCGAAGGGCGCAGGCGACAAGCGACGGCAGTCCAGGTTCAGGTTTTGAACTTCAGCGTCCTCTGTCGCCAAACCGGGATGCTTTTCACCCGCTTCTGAAGCCCCCTCTGCCGGAAGGCTGTTGTCCATGTCAGCCAAAAGACAATCAGGCTGGTAGAACGTGTTCCCTATGATAAAGTATGTAGTTTATTGGTATGTGTTTTGGGTATTTTCTGCAGTACTCCATGAGCTCAGACTACATGATCCTACCTGAGACTCCATCCATGCCTCCAGCCAAAGTGTTGAACCTGGAGAACCAAAGAAATCAATCATCTGCTGAACGTTGGGTATGGATCGTGAAAAGTAGCACGCACCTCTGGTACAATAGTTTTTGAATGTTTGGCCCCTGTGGGCCCTCGGGTTCGGTGATGGAGCTTCGTTTCTTCAGGGGTCGTGGGGCATTGCTGAGGCGGCGGCGGAGGACTTCCAGGTCAGCATCACTCTGGTAACGAAGTTGGGAGTACGCTGGAGGCAGAGACCATATTATGTCAGCTTTGTTGTTATTGGATTTAGACAAGATAATGTCTGTCATGTAGTTTAGATCAGTGATTCCCAAAGTGTGGGGCGCGGCCCCCTAGTGGGCCGTGGTGGTACTGCAGGTGGGTCATGAGAGGTCATTAAAAATGTGATTCATTTTTGCAAATATTATTTCTGAAATTATTTTTATTGTAAAATATTTAATGCAAAAAAATTATAGGCCCAAGTAATAACCTATTGAGTGTTATTGACCTGTCACAATATTTTAGGAACCTTACAGTTCATGATTATGATGATGATAATTATTATTATTGTTGTTATTATTATTAATAATATTAAGATTATTAACATTAAAAATATAGTTTATGATTATGATTACTAATAATTAATAATAATAATAATACAGTTCATGATGATGATTATTATTATTAATAATAATACTTATTATTAATAATCTTAATAATAACATTTAATAACATTAATAATAATAATTATCATAATAATATGATATAATAAAAATTATTATTAGTATTAGTAGTAGTATTATTGTTATTATTATTAATAATATCAAAATTATTAATAATAAGCATACTGTTTATGATTATGATTATTAATAATTATTATTAATAATAATACAGTTCATGATGATGATAATGATTATTATTTATAATAATAATTATTAATACTTATTATTAATAATATTAATAATTTTAGTATTAATAATCATATTAATATATATATATATTTTACCGAATTATACCTAATTATAATATATATAATAAAAATTATCATTAGTAGTATTGTTAGTGTTAATATTAATAATAATATATAATAAACATGTATTATTATTAATAATAATTATTAATAATACATTTATATATTATATTATATTATATTATATTATATTATATTATATTATATTATATTATATTATATTATATTATATTATATTATATTATATTATACTATATTATATTATATTATATTATATTATATTATATTATATTATATTATATTATATTATATTATATTATATTATATTATATTATAGATAAACCATCCTAAATATTCCATACACATATTTCAATGAATTAATAATCCGATTGATTTGGTGCAACCTACCAACTGGAGTCAGCTTGGTAGGACTGAGAGGACGAGGGATGTTGTCCACGCTCGGGGGAGGGAGGATTGGCCCAATGTTGGTCATTCCTCCCTCAACCACTTTTCCTTCTTCCTTGTCTGGAACATCTTCTGCTGCTCTGATTCCTCCTCCATGGAGGAACGGAAGAGGGGATGGAGATGTAGAGGATGCTGGGAGGATGGGTTTCCCATAGACTGCGAGAGAAGACCAAATGGTCCAAATGTTCACTCAACGACTTGGAAACACCAATACAATTATTAAGGGAGATGAATAATCCAGGCTGCACGGTGGTCGAGTGGTTAGCGTGCAGACCTCACCCTCGGCCATCTCTGTGTGGAGTTTGCATGTTCTCCCCGTGCATGCGTGGGTTTTCTCCGGGTACTCCGGTTTCCTCCCACATTCCAAAAACATGCTAGGTTAATTAGCGACTCCAAATTTGTCAATAGGTATGAATGTGAGTGTGAATGGTTGTTTGTCTATATGTGCCCTGTGATTGGCTGGCCACCAGTCCAGGGTGTACCCCGCCTCTCGCCCCAAGAAGACAGCCGGCGACGACCCTCGTGAGGATAAGCGGTAGAAAATGAATGAACATTATTCCAACAGTAAAATATGGTGGTGGTAGTGTGATGGTCTGGGACTGTTTTGCTGCATCAGGACCTGGAAGACTCACTGTGATAAATGGAACTATAAATTATTGTTAAACTGTTCACAAATATGGGCTGCACGGTGGACGAGTGTTCTCCCTGTGCATGCGTGTGTTTTCTCCGGGTACTCCGGTTTCCTCCCACATTCCAAAAACATGCTAGGTTAATTAGCGACTCCAAATTTGTCCATAGGTATGAATGTGAGTGTGAATGGTTGTTTGTCTATATGTGCCCTGTGATTGGCTGGCGACCAGTCTAGGGTGTACCCCGCCTCTCGCCCCAAGAAGACAGCTGGGATAGGCTCCAGCATACGCGAAACCTTAAAAAGCAGTAGAAAATGAACCGGGCTGAGTGATTAGCGTGCAGGCCTCACAGCTAGAACACCCAAGTTCAATTCCACCCTTTGTGTGGAGTTTGCATGTTCTCCCCGTGCATGCGTGGGTTTTCTCCGGGTACTCCGGTTTCCTCCGACATTCCAAAAACATGCTAGGTTAATTAGCCACTCCAAATTGTCCATCGGTATGAATGTGAGTGTGAATGGTTGTTTGTCTATATGTGCCCTGTGATTGGCTGGCGACCAGTCTAGGGTGTACCCCGCCTCTCGCCCCAAGAAGACAGCTGGGATAGGCTCCAGCATACGCGAAACCTTAAAAAGCAGTAGAAAATGAACCGGGCTGAGTGATTAGCGTGCAGGCCTCACAGCTAGAACACCCAAGTTCAATTCCACCCTTTGTGTGGAGTTTGCATGTTCTCCCCGTGCATGCGTGGGTTTTCTCCGGGTACTCCGGTTTCCTCCGACATTCCAAAAACATGCTAGGTTAATTAGCCACTCCAAATTGTCCATCGGTATGAATGTGAGTGTGAATGGTTGTTTGTCTATATGTGCCCTGTGATTGGCTGGCGACCAGTCTAGGGTGTACCCCGCCTCTCGCCCCAAGAAGACAGCTGGGATAGGCTCCAGCACCCCCCCGCGACCCTCGTGAGGAAAAAGCGGTAGAAAATGAATGAATGAATGAAACTGCAACATTTCATTCATCGACATCCCGGATGTGATTCAAGCGTCCCCTTCATGTTTTTATGTCCTCGCTATGATTTGCTTACTTGCTTTGACGGTGCTCCTATTGTTGAGTGAGCCATAGTTTTTGGTCTGAGGCTGCTGGAGGTACATGCTGTAGATGGAGCTGCTGTTCATTGTCGCGGGGCCTTTTCGAGGGGACTGGGGCCGGGAGGGATGGTCGGGGACGTATGGACGTACAGCGACTGCTGGAGGAGGATCCGTTCGCTCACTCGGAGGGGGAAGTGAAGATGACTGGGAGCTGGTGGCAGAACCTACAGCGGGAGAAGATATAAAAAATGTTATTTCCACATGGACTAGGATTCTAATCTTCAATGAGGTTCGATATCCGATCTGGAAGTACCTTGATTGGACTGTGGAGTTGCAGAAACATGTTGTTCCATTTGCTTTGAGGATGAGGATGAAGAAAAAGATGAGGTGCCATGAGCAGTGCTGGTTCGAGGCCACCCCAGGGTGCCAGGGGCCGATCGAGGTAGGGAGCTGGTGGAGCAATGATGCCCTGCTGCCTGGTGGGTGGCACTGGGGTAGGTGCCATACCCGGAAGGAATCTGAACGGAAAAAACAAAAGAAGAAAAATTGAGACAAAGTTGTCTGGAAGTCCGACAATGATTCATGGAGGGGGGGCTACACAAAGTCTTTAACGTAAGTAGTAGTATAATTACTAGCATAGGTAGCTATACCAGTGTTATGTTATGCCTTGTGGGCGCTAATCATTTAAAAAACTCAATTTAGAAGGTTGGAAACAGGTTTTCTATGTTTGAACCTATGCTCTACTTTGTTTGAATTCACTTATCACAGCCCGGTCAGGAACCGATTAACAGTGATAAATGAGGGATTCATGTATGTACTCAACCAAAATTATTGTGTACTGTTAGACCCCTCGTATATACTATATATATATCATATTTTCTGGATTATAAGTCGCTCCGGAGTATAAGTCGCACAAGGCCAAAAATGCATAATTAGGTAGAAAAAAACATACATAAGTCGCACTGGAGTATAAGTCGCACAAGGCCAAAAATGCATAATTAGGTAGAAAAAAACATACATAAGTCGCACTGGAGTATAAGTCACACAAGGCCAAAAATGCATAATTAGGTATAAAAAAAACATACATAAGTCGCACTGGAGTATAAGTCGCACAAGGCCAAAAATGCATAAGTAGGTAGAAAAAAAACATACATAAGTCACTCCAGAGTATAAGTCGCACAAGGTCAAAAATGCATAATTAGGTAGAAAAAAAAACATACATAAGTCGCACCGGAGTATAAGTCGCACATGGCCAAAAATGCATAATTAGGTAAAAAAAATACATAAGTCGCACTGGACTATAAGTCGCACAAGGCCAAAAAATGCATAATTAGGTAGAAAAAAACATATATAAGTCGCACTGGAGTATAAGTCGCACAAGGCCAGAAAATATGCATAATAAGGTAGGAAAAAACATACATAAGTCGCACTGGAGTATAAGTCACACAAGGCCAAAAATGCATAATTAGGTAGAAAAAAAACATACATAAGTCGCACTGGAGTATAAGTCGCACAAGGCCAAAAATGCATAATTAGGTAGAAAAAAACATATATAAGTCGCACTGGAGTATAAGTCGCACAAAGCCAAAAATGCATAATTAGCGAGGAAAAAAACATACATAAGTCACACTGGAGTGTAAGTCGCACAAGGCCAAAAATGCATAATTAGGTATCAAAAAACATACATAAGTCGCACTGGAGTATAAGTTGCAAAAGGCCAAAAATGCATAATTAGGTTAAAAAAAAAATACATAAGTCGCACTGGAGTATAAGTCGCACAAGGCCAAAAATGCATAATTAGGTAGAAAAAAAACATACATAAGTCGCACTGGAGTATAAGTCGCACAAGGCCAAAAATGCATAATTAGGTAAAAAAAAAACATATATAAGTCGCACTGGAGTATAAGTCGCACAAGGCCAAAAATGCATAATTATGTAGAAAAAAACATACATAAGTCGCACTGGAGTATAAGTCGCAAATGGCCAAAAATGCATAATTAGGTAAAAAAAAATACATAAGTCGCACTGGAGTATAAGTCGCACAAGGCCAGAAAATATGCATAATAAGGTAGGAAAAAAACATACATAAGTCACACTGGAGTATAAGTCGCACAAGGCCAAAAATGCATAATTAGGTAAAAAAAAAAACATATATAAGTCGCACTGGAGTATAAGTCACAAAAGGCCAAAAATGCATAATTAGGCAGAAAAAAACATACATAAGTCGCACTGGAGTATAAGTCGCACAATGCCAAAAATGCATAATTAGGTAGAAAAAAAACACACATAAGTCACTCCGGAATATAAGTCGCACAAGGCCAAAAATGCATAATTAGGTAGAAAAAAAACATACATAAGTCGCACTGGAGTATAAGTCGCGCAAGGCCAAAAATGCATAATTAGGTAGAAAAAAAAACACACATAAGTCACTCCGGAATATAAGTCGCACAAGGCCAAAAATGCATAATTAGGTAGAAAAAAAACATACATAAGTCGCACTGGAGTATATGTCGCACAAGGCCAAAAATGCATAATTAGGTAGAAAAAAACATATATAAGTCGCACTGGAGTATAAGTCGCACAAGGCCAAAAATGCATAAACACTTTTTTCATTTCTAAGTCGCTCTGGAGTATAAGTCGTAGGAACAGCCAACCTGTGAAAAAGTGTAGTCCGGAAAATACGGTATATATACAGTATATATATATATATATATATATATATATATATATATATATATATATATATATATATATATATATATATATATATATATATATATATATATATATATATATATATATATATATATATATATATATATATATATATATATATATATATATATATATATATATATATATATATATATATATATGACATTAACATGTCAAGTGTCAAAACTGTACCTGTTCTGGACCGTTAGTCCTCCAATTAGACACATTTTTCCCAATGCTGGGCCACGATGCATCACTGGCTGTATGAGAGAGGAAAAATAAGGGTTAAAAAAAGGGAAAGTGAGACGCCCCAAAATATATTGAATGATGTTCCATGGAGTGGCGAGCAGTTCCAAACTAGAAGCCCCGCCTCCATCTTCAAGTATCCTTTTAAGCAGTGTTACCTAATCGTTTGGCACGTCTCTGCAGTACGACCGCGTCACGACTGACTCAGACTAATACTGATTAACTATTGACTCCTGTGGTCAGTAAGATCATTTGCACAACACGTTGGTTGCCACAGGTCTGACCTGCTGACCCCAAGAGGAAGGAGGGGCAGTGGAAGCAGGAAGTCAACTTGGCTATCTGCCTGTGAGTAGAGATTAGACGTCCACTACAAGAAACCATCACATGTTGTTGTGCTGCAGTAGACTTCTGCTTTGTGATTACTGTTTGAACGGGGTCCCTAAACCCCCAAAACTTTATATTAAAAGGTCATTTCCACTGAACGGGGTCCCTAAACCCCCAAAACTTTACATTATAACCCCCCAAACTTTACATTAAAAGCTAATTTCCACTGAACGGGGTCCCTAAACCCCCAAAACTTTACATTAAGCGGTCCTTTCCACCAAACGGGGTCTCTAAACCCCCAAAATTTTACATTAAAAGGTCATTTCCACTAAACGGGGTCCCTAAACCCCCAAAACTTTACATTAAAAAGTCCTTTCTACTGAACGGGGCCCCTAAACCCCCAAAACTTTACATTAAAACCCACAAAACTTTACGTTAAAAGGTCATTTCCACTGAACGGGAACCCTAAACCCCCAAAATTTTACATTAAAAGGTCATTCCCACCGAACGGGGTCCCTAAACCCCCAAAACTTTACATTAAAACCCCCAAAACATTGCATTAAGAGGCAATTTCCACTGAACGGGGTCCCTAAACCCTCAAAACTTTACATTAAAAGGTCCTTTCCACCAAACGGGGTCCCTAAACCCCCAAAACTTTACATTAAAACCCCCAAAACTTTATAATAAAAGGTTATTTCCACTGAACGGGGTCCCTAAACCCCCAAAACTTTACATTAAAAGGTCCTTTCCACCGAACGGGGTCCCTAAACCCCCAAAACTTTACATTAAAAGGTCTTTCCCACCGAACGGGGTGCCTAAACCCCCAAAACTTTACATTAAAAGGTCCTTTCCACCGAACGGGGTCTTTAAACCCCCAAAACTTTACATTAAAAGGTCCTTTCCACCGAACGGGGTCTTTAAACCCCCAAAACTTTACATTAAAAGGTCCTTTCCACCAAACGGGGTCCCTAAACCCCCAAAACTTTACATTGAAACCCCCCAAACTTTACATTAAAGGTCATTTCCACTGAACAGGGTCCCTAAACCCCCAAAACTTTACATTAAAAGGTCCTTTCCACTGAACAGGGTCCCTAAACCAGCAAAACTTTACATTAAAAGGTCATTCCCACCGAACGGGGTCCCTAAACCCCCAAAACTTTACATTAAAACCCACAAAACTTTACGTTAAAAGGTCATTTCCACTGAACGGGGTCCCTAAACCCCCAAAACTTTACATTAAAACCCCCAAAACTTTATAATAAAAGGTTATTTCCACTGAACGGGGTCCCTAAACCCTCAAAACTTTACATTAAAAGGTCCTTTCCACCAAACGGGGTCCCTAAACCCCCAAAAACTTTACATTAAAACCCCCAAAACTTTACATTAAAAGGTCCTTTCCACTGAACGGGGTCCCTAAACCCCCAAAACTTTACATTAAAAGGCCCTTTCCACTGAACGGGGTCCCTAAACCCCCAAAACTTTACATTAAAAGGTCCTTTCCACTGAACGGGGTCCCTAAACCCCCAAAACTTTACATTAAAAGGTCCTTTACACTGAACGGGGTCCCTAAACCCCCAAAACTTTACATTAAAAGGTCCTTTACACTGAACGGGGTCCCTAAACCCCCAAAACATTACATTAAAAGGTTCTTTCCACTGAACATGCGTTGAAAATGTCAATATTAAAACCTGACTGAATCTCAGCACATCAACACGGGGTCGACAAGTGGGGGGGGGGGGGGGGGGGGGGTGAAGAGGTGGTACATGCCCCCCCCCTTAAAGACTCACTGTTGCTGTTTGTGTTACTCTTGGACTCCTGAGGAGACTGAGGGCCCTTGCATGCGTCATTCCCATCCGACAGGATGATGTCTAAATCTGACACTTTCCATTGGCTGGGAGGTTTCCTGACGCTACTCCTATCCTCGTCTGTTTGACCACAACCATCACCACAACAACAACAACAACAACAACGGAAAAGACGAGTACAGTCAACAACCACGACGTGACGGCAACAGGACCAACAACCAGTATGATGACATTGGAATGACATCATAGCAACGGTGACAAACACAGTAGAACGAGTAAGGAGTAAAAAGGTAAACAACAACAGATACAAGAGGCAAGAGGAAGGAGACGGACAGGAAAAGGAAAAAGAAAAGCAGCCGGTTAGAGAGGACAGATATCACAGGAAGTCGACATATCTGGTTAAAGCTGCTGGATGTCATGGAGACAGGGATTCAAACCTGCCACTTTTGTGTACGTAGACCCAATACACCCGATATAACATGCACGCTAGTTGTGTTTGTTGTCATCCATTCATAGTGATTAGGCTAAGTTTAGCTACTAATGTTGGCTATCGTGGAATGTATGGCCTATGGAAGTGGATCCCAAACTTTTTACCCCTTCAGATATTTCACCCGAATCCGCGTACCCCCGACTTCTGCACAATTAAACATAATTCATTAGTTAATTCATTAATTTTATAGAACTTCCGCGCCAAAAAAATAGTATTTTTCATAGTCTAATACAGTTTGTATGAATGTGAGTGTGAATGGTTGTTTGTCTATATGTGCCCTGTGATTGGCTGGCCACCAGTCCAGGGTCCCCCGCGACCCTCGTGAGGATAAGCGGTAGAAAATGAATGAATGAATTCTATACACTGCACGGTGGTTAAGTGGTTAGCGCGCAGGCCACACAGCTAAGAGACCCGAGTTCAATTCCACCCTCGGCCATCTCTGTGTGGAGTTTGCATGTTCTCCCCGTGCATGCGTGGGTTTTCTCCGGGTACTCCGGTTTCCTCCCACATTCCAAAAACATGCTAGGTTAATTAGCGACTCCAAATTGTCCATAGGTATGAATGTGAGTGTGAATGGTTGTTTGTCTATATGTGCCCTGTGATTGGCTGGCCACCAGTCCAGGGTGAAGACAGCTGGGATAGGCTCCAGCACCCCCGCAACCCTCGTGAGGATAAGCGGTAGAAAACAACTTAATGAGTTCTATACACTACACGGTGGTAAAGTGGTTAGCGTGCAGGCCACACAGCTAGGAGACCCGAGTTCAATTCCATACTCGGCCATCTCTGTGTGGAGTTTGTATGTTCTCCCCATCCTGGAATTCCAGGTTCCTCCCACATTCCAAAAACATGCTAGGTTAATTAGCGACTCCAAATTGTCCATAGGTATGAATGTGAGTGTGAATGGTTGTTTGTCTATATGTGCCCTGTGATTGGCTGGCCACCAGTCCAGGGTGTACCCCGCCTCTCGCCCCAAGAAGACAGCTGGGATAGGCTCCAGCACCCCTCGGCGACCCTCATGAGGATAAGCGGTAGAAAATGAATGAATGAGTTCTGTACGCTGCACGGTGGATAAGTGGTTAGCATGCAGGCCACACAGCTTGGGCACCTGAGTTCAATTCCACCCTCAGCCATCTCTGTGTGGAGTTTGCATGACTCCGGTTTCCTCCCATTTTCGAAAAACATGCTAGGTTAATTAGCGACTCCAAATTGTCCATAGGTATGAATGTGAGTGTGAATGGTTGTTTGCCTATATGTGCCCTGTGATTGGCTGTTGGCTGATGTTGGGTTAAGTGACATTCAGCAGCTTTAAAATTCCGTAACAAAAATCCAAAAGCTGCAAACAAACCTGACAGGGAGCGGATGTGACTGAGCGGAGTGGTTTTGGGGGAGGGGTCCGGTGACAGGTTCTGCCCCCCTTCTGGTGGAGCTTGGACGTAGGGGCAAACAGCAGCCACTCGGCCTGAAACTCCACCGCTCAGAAGAGGAGAGCTTTGAGGAGAAGGCGTTCCTCCTTCACTCATACGACTCAACTACAAAGACAGGAATGAAGCACTTGAACTCATCGCCATGCGTAGAAATAAAACAGGAAGTTGAAAAGTACTTCTGCTCGTTTCTTCTGCAGTCGCTCCCTCAGGTCGCCGATGCGTTGATCCATCGCTGTCACCTGAGTGTTCCTCTTGTTGAGCAGATCCTTGCCCTGCATGAACTTGCTGCTGCGCTCCAGGTTGTGATGGTTCCGAGCCTGGCATGACAAATACAGAAGAACATAGAAATGTTCTCCGCTCTGGTTTTCCACCATAAATCTACTTCCTTACCTGCAGTTCTTGGTAGAGTTTCCTCAGTTCTAAAGCTGCAGTTCCTGATAGCGGAGACCCTTTGACTCCGGTGGTAGTCGTACTCTGGGTTCTATTGGTTGCCGCCTTCTGGGATGCGACAGAATGGAGTTGGAGGCGTCCTTTCCTCAGATCCTCCAGCTGTTGGGTCAACTGGTGGAGGAGTTTGAAGATAAGATGATGAATAATTCCTAGGAATTCCCAGGAAGAACTGGACTCCTTAGTGTTACCTGGTCCACTCGGATCACAGCAGACTGGAGCTCGGCCTGCTTCTCTTGAAACAGGCTGCTAACATGGTCGATCTCAGCAGCTGGACACACAAGGAATCAAACTATTGAATATGAAGTCAGTTCAATGGCTGTTGAATAACAATAATAATAATAATAATAATAATAATAATAATAATAATAATAATAATAATAATAATAATAATAATAATAATAATAATAATAATAATAATAATAATAATAATAATAATAATAATAATAATAATAATAATAATAATATAATAATAATAATAATAATAATAATAATAATAATAATAATAATAATAATAATAATAATAATAATAACATAATAATTATTATTATTACTAATATAATAATATAATATAATATAATAATATAATATATATATATATATATATATATATATAATTAATATAATGATATATTATTATTATTAATAATAATAATATCATTAAATAAATATTTTTAATTTTTATTTTTTATTTAGTTACTTTTTATTAATAATAATTATTATTATTATTGAATAATGGTAATAATATTATTATATTATTATTAACATTATTTTATAATGATAATAATAATATTATCATTATTTTATAATAATAATAATATTGATAATAATTATATAATAATAATAATAATATTGATAATAATTATATAATAATAATATATTATAATAATATAATAATAATAATAATGATAATGATAAAAATAATATTATTATTATAATATAATATATAGAATATATTATTATTATTATGAATAATAATAAGAATATATTATAATAATATAATAATAATAACAATGATAATGTTATAATAATAATAATATTATAATATAATATATTATTATTATTATATGTTATGTATATTATATCATTATAAAATAATAATATTAGTGATTATTAGATATTAATATTAATAAATATTAATAATAATATTAATAATGTGTAACATATAATAATAATAATAATAACAATAATAATAGTAATTATTGTTATTTTTATTTTATTTTTTATTATTATTATTAAGATTCAGGATTGAAATGAAAGCAGGGGGATAAAGGAAGCCCAAACATTTAATCTGTTATGTACACACAATTAATTCTCATACTTTTCATAACTGCATTCAAAACTGGCATGATGACCAGAGAGCTACGTTCATATCAATCATAAACTGTATAAGATTCTTAAAATATTATGACGGGTCAATAACACTCAATAGGTTATTACTTAGGCCTATAAATATTGTTTTATCTTTTAACTTTGTCATCATTTAACACGACAATACAACATCCTAACAATATTTACAGGTCACAAAATGTATCATAGTAATAATAATAATAATACTTTTTATGACACAATGACCTTGACCATCCAGTAGTACGGAATATTCATACTTACATAGGTTGCATACTTACATAGGTTGCCGTTGATCAGTTTACTGTAGTCCACTTGTCCTCTCATGGCTCGGATCTTCTTCAGCTTCGCCTCCTGAGTCTCCACTCGCTCTTTCAGTCGTTGAAGTTTCTCAGCTTCAGACTGAGAAGTATTAAGTATGAGTATTGTATATGCTGAATAAAGATGATTTTGATTCTTAACATAAAGACAGAATCAACCTATAGAGGGCTTTGTTAGCCTCCCTAATACTACTCTTGTGTTACTTTGTACTTGTATGAACTACATGAAATAATAATAAAAAAATTAAATCTCTCATTAAATATCATTAGACAATAGTCTCTACTAAAAAGGGAAACCAAAACATTGCATTTATTTTATGGTATGTTGTATACCTACGGATTTCGCTAGTATTTTTATTAGTACATTTCATACTCTAGCGTGTGTCTTTGTACCTTCCGCAACTTGGCAAAAAAAAAAAAAATGTCCGCCACTCACCTGTGTGAGTCCCTGGTTGGATCTGCCTCCCTGTTGAAGATACCTCAGCCTCTGCTCCTTGAAGCACAAACAAAGAGATACACATATAGACAAACAACCATTCACACTCACATTCATACCTATGGACAATTTGGAGTGGCTAATTAACCTAGCATGTTTTTGGAATGTGGGAGGGAACCGGAGTACCCGGAGAAAACATGCAAACTCCACACAGAGATGGCCGAGGGTGGAATTGAACTCAGGTCACCTAGCTGTGAGGCCTGTGTGCTAACCACTTGACCGCTGTGCAGCCTTGATATCTCTTATATCAATTTGGAGTCGCTAATTAAGCTAGCATGTTTTTGGAATGCAAACTCCACACAGAGATGGCTGAGGGTGGAATTGAACTCAGGTCACCTAGCTGTGAGGCCGGTATGCTAACCACTTGTACACCGTGCAGTCTTGATATCTATATCAATTTGGAGTCGCCAATTAAGCTAGCATGTTTTTGGAATGGAAACTCCACACAGAGATGGCCAAGGGTGGAATTGAACTCAGGTCACCAAGCTGTGAGGCCTGTGTGCTAACCACTCGTCCACCGTGCAGCCTTGATATCTATTATAGATAATATATTAATTTGGAGTCACCAATTAAGCTAGCATGTTTTTGGAATGCAAACTCCACACAGAGATGGCCGAGGATGGAATTGAACTCAGGTCACCTAGCTGTGAGGCCGGTATGCTAACCACTTGTACACCGTGCAGTCTTGATATCTATATCAATTTGGAGTCGCCAATTAAGCTAGCATATTTTTGGAATGGAAACTCCACACAGAGATGGCCAAGGGTGGAATTGAACTCAGGTCACCAAGCTGTGAGGCCTGTGTGCTAACCACTCGTCCACCGTGCAGCCTTGATATCTATTATAGATAATATATTAATTTGGAGTCACCAATTAAGCTAGCATGTTTTTGGAATGCAAACTCCACACAGAGATGGCCGAGGGTGGAATTGAACTCGGGTCACCTAGCTGTGAGGCCGGTATGCTAACCACTACTACACCGTGCAGCCTTGATATCTATATCAATTTGGAGTCGCCAATTAAGCTAGCATGTTTTTGGAATGCAAACTCCACACAGAGATGGCCGAGGGTGGAATTGAACTCAGGTCACTTTGCTGTGAGGCCTGCACACGAAACACTCTCCACCGTGCAGCCTTGATATCTATTATATCAATATATCAATTTGGAGTCGCAAATTAACCTAGCATGTTTTTGGAACGCAAACTCCACACAGGGATGGCCGAGGGTGGAATTGAACTCAGGTCACCTAGCTGTGAGGTCTGTGTGCTAACCACTCTACCACCGTGCAGCCTTGATATCTATTATATCAATATATCAATTTGGAGTCGCCAATTAACCTAGCATGTTTTTGGAACGCAAACTCCACACAGGGATGGCTGAGGGTGGAATTGAACTCAGGTCACCTAGCTGTGAGGCCTGTGTGCTAACCACTTGACCGCTGTGCAGCCTTGATATCTCTTATATCAATTTGGAGTCGCTAATTAAGCTAGCATGTTTTTGGAATGCAAACTCCACACAGAGATGGCTGAGGGTGGAATTGAACTCAGGTCACCTAGCTGTGAGGCCGGTATGCTAACCACTTGTACACCGTGCAGTCTTGATATCTATATCAATTTGGAGTCGCCAATTAAGCTAGCATGTTTTTGGAATGGAAACTCCACACAGAGATGGCCAAGGGTGGAATTGAACTCAGGTCACCAAGCTGTGAGGCCTGTGTGCTAACCACTCGCCCACCGTGCAGCCTTGATATCTATTATAGATAATATATTAATTTGGAGTCACCAATTAACCTAGCATGTTTTTGGAACGCAAACTCCAGACAGAGATGGCCGAGGGTGGAATTGAACTCAGGTCACCTTGCTGTGAGGTCTGTGTGCTAACCACTCGACCGCCGTGCAGTCTTGATATCTATTATATCAATATATCAACTTGGAGTCGCCAATCAACCTAGCATGTTTTTGGAATGCAAACTCCACACAGAGATGGCCGAGGATGGAATTGAACTCGGGTGTTCTTGCTGTGAGGCCTGTGTGCTAACCACTCAACCACCGTGCAGCCTTGATATCTATTATATCAATATATCAATTTGGAGTCGCCAATTAAGCTAGCATGTTTTTGGAACGGAAACTCCACACAGAGATGGCCGAGGGTGGAATTGAACTCAGGTCACCTAGCTGTGAGGCCTGTGTGAGAACCACTTGTCCACCGTGCAGCCTTGATATCTATTATAGATAATATATTAATTTGGAGTCACCAATTAACCTAGCATGTTTTTGGAATGCAAACTCCACACAGAGATGGCCGAGGGTGGAATTGAACTCAGGTCACTTTGCTGTGAGGCCTGCACACGAAACACTCTCCACCGTGCAGCCTTGATATATATTATATCAATATATCAATTTGGAGTCGCAAATTAACCTAGCATGTTTTTGGAACGCAAACTCCACACAGGGATGGCCGAGGGTGGAATTGAACTCAGGTCACCTAGCTGTGAGGTCTGTGTGCTAACCACTCTACCACCGTGCAGCCTTGATATCTATTATATCAATATATCAATTTGGAGTCGCCAATTAACCTAGCATGTTTTTGGAACGCAAACTCCACACAGAGATGGCTGAGGGTGGAATTGAACTCAGGTCACCTAGCTGTGAGGCCTGTGTGAGAACCACTTGTCCACCGTGCAGCCTTGATCAGGTCATCCGTCTGGCTAGTGTGTGTGTGTGTGTGTGTGTGTGTGTGTAGGTGTGTGTGTGTGTGTGTACCAACCTTGGCGACCAACATGTGTTGCTGAGCTTCTATTTGTTGCTGTTGTCTTGTGGCCATTTCCTGAAGCTGAGAGAGGGTTAGCTCCACACGGGGAACCTAAACACCGAGGACAGTGGAATGAGAACGTGTAGTATACAATAAAATGCATACATGGTTACATGTATATCAGCGTGTCCGAAAAGGAGTGGGAAGAAGCAGAGTTTATCTAAACCGAAGCCTTCCCAATATCACAACATTTACTCATAATTCTTCCACATCGATTACCGTATTTTCCGGACTATAAGTCGTACTTTTTTTCCTAGGTTGGCTGTTCCTGTGACTTATACTCCAGTGCTACTTATGTATGTTTTTTTTCTACCTAATTAGACATTTTTGGCCTTGTGCGACTTATACTCCAGTGCTACTTATGTATGTTTTTTTCTACCTAATTACGAATTTTTGGCCTTGTGCGACTTATACTCCAGTGTGACTTATGTATGTTTTTTTCTACCTAATTACGAATTTTTGGCCTTGTGCGACTTATACTCCAGTGCGACTTATGTATGTTTTTTTCTACCTAATTATGCATTTTTGGCCTTGTGCGACTTATTCTCCAGTGCGACTTATGTATGTTTTTTTGTACCTAATTATGCATTTTTGGTCTTGTGTGATTTATACTCCAGTGCGACTTATGTATGTTTTTTCCTACCAAATTATGTATTTTTGGCCTTGTGCGACTTATACTCCAGTGCGACTTATGTATGTTTTTTTTCTACCTAATTATGCATTTTTGGCCTTGTGCGACTTATACTCCAGTGCGACTTATGTATGTTTTTTTTGTACCTAATTATGCATTTTTGGTCTTGTGTGATTTATACTCCAGTGCGACTTATGTATGTTTTTTTCTACATAATTATGTATTTTTGGCCTTGTGTAACTTATACTCCAGTGTGACTTAAGTATGTTTTTTTTTCTACCTAATTAGGCATTTTTGGCCTTGTGCGACTTATTCTCCAGTGCGACTTATGTATGTTTTTTTGTACCTAATTATGCATTTTTGGTCTTGTGTGATTTATACTCCAGTGCGACTTATGTATGTTTTTTTCTACCTAATTATGCATTTTTGGTCTTGTGTGATTTATACTCCAGTGCAACTTATAGTCCGGAAAATACGGTTTTATAAAATAAATTTTCCACAAAAAATGCAACTTATGTATGTTTTTTTTCTACCTAATTATGTATTTTTGGCCTTGTGCGACTTATACTCCGGAGCGACTTATAGTCCGGAAAATACAGTAGTTTATAAAATAAATTACCCACAAAAAATGCGACTTATGTATGTTTTTTTTCTACCTAATTAAGTATTTTTGGCCTTGGACCGACTTAAAGTCCAGAAAATATAGTAGTTTACAAAATAAATTACCCACAAACAATGCGACTTATGTATGTTTTTTCGAAACAAAACCATTAAAAAAATTTGAAAAAAATTAATTTTTTTTTATGTAATAATTTTTTTTAATGTAATAAAAAAATTTAATGTAAGAAAAAAAAATTATTAAAAAAATAAAATTTAATTATATTAGAAAGGCAGGAAGTGAACAAATGTAACAGTTACTGATTGTAAAAGTACCAGATGGAGGGGTAGGATTTAATAAGCTTTGCTTCTTCCTACTCCTTTTGGACATGTGGAACTGGGAACTGATTATGGGATGCACTCAATTGTAATCTGATGCATGTTCAAATGAAATCAAACCATAGAAAAAATTAAAACAATTAAAAAATAAATTTTCAATTAAAAAAAAAAATTAAACCATATTAGGAAAGCAGGAAGTGAACAAATGTAACAGTTAGTGATTGTAAAAGTACCAGATGGAGGGGTAGGATTTAATAAGCTTTGCTTCTTCCTACTCCTTTTGGACATGTGGAACTGGGAACTGATTATGGGATGCATTCAATTGTAATCTGATGCATGTTCAAATGAAATTAAACCATTACCATTACCATTACCATTACCATTACCATTACCATTACCATTACCATTACCATTACCATTACCATTACCATATTTGAAATCCACGCCCATCATCTGCAATACTGACCACCATGATGATGTCGGAGTATCGTGTCGTTTAATCATTTGCACCCCGAGATGATTTATTTGCTTAAAAGTGTAATGTGAGATATGTGTGACAACAAGGAAGGAAGGTCCCAGCCCAGCCACATCCTGCTATTGTTTACATTCCCTACACACACTCACACACACACACACACTCATGTCCAATCTGTGGACCCAATATTCCTGGTGAAAGTTGATGGCAATATTCCATTTCACATTACAAAGCAGCTAAATGAAAAAGTACTAAGAAGGCATAAACTGAACGTGCAATGCAGTATCAACCATTTGGGGGATTGAACAGGGGATACCTGTTCTACAATGGAAGGCTTTATACAGTATAAATTGACATTTCTTCCTTCTTGGGAGGAAGGGGGATGCCGATATAATGGCAGGGGAAACACTGCAGCGATGTCAAGGTTAGGTTGAGGTCAAAAAAAATGATGCTGGTGCTGTCTTGGTGGGACAATATTTATGTGCCCAAGCACGGTTAGCAGTAATAGCAGGCTAGCTTGATACAAAAAAAGTTGGAAATAGACGAGGAGGTCCGATTCCTCCCCGACTTCATGTGACCTGTGGGGTTCATTTGTGAGTCAAACACAAATTGAAGTGGTTGAACTTTGGTTCCTACAGATCACTCGTCATAGTTGAACTTCCCAGTTCCACATGTCCAAAAGGAGTAGGAAGAAGCAAAGCTTATTAAATCCTACCCCTCCATCTGGTACTTTTACAATCACTAACTGTTACATTTGTTCACTTCCTGCTTTCCTAATATAATATAAGTTTTTTATAATATTTTTTTTTTACATTTTTTAATGGTTTTATTTAATTTGAACATGCATTTGTTCACTTCCTGCTTTCCTAATATAGTTTAAGTTATTTTTATTTTATTTTTTAAATTAAATACAATTTTAATTTTTTTGTAATAATTTTTTTTTTATGGTTTAATTTCATTTGAACATGCATCAGATTATAATAATCAGTTCCCAGTTCCACATGTCCAAAAGGAGTAGGAAGAAGCAAAGCTTATTAAATCCTACCCCTCCATCTGGTACTTTTACAATCAGTAACTGTTACATTTGTTCACTTCCTGCTTTCCTAATACTATAATATAAGTTTTTTATTATTTTTTTAATTTAAAAAATTTGTTTTTATTTTTTTTTAATTTTTTAAATGGTTTTATTTAATTTGAACATGCATTTGTTCACTTCCTGCTTTCCTAATATAGTTTAAGTTATTTTTATTTTATTTTTTTAATTAAATAAAAAAAATATTTTTAATTTTTTTGTAATTACATTTTTTTTTATGGTTTAATTTCATTTGAACATGCATCCGATTACAATTGAGTGCATCCCATAATCAGTTCCCAGTTCCACATGTCCAAAAGGAGTAGGAAGAAGCAAAGCTTATTAAATCCTACCCCTCCATCTGGTACTTTTACAATCACTAACTGTTACATTTGTTCACTTCCTGCTTTCTTAATATAGTTTAATTTTTTTATATAAATTAAATAAAATTGTATAAATTATTTTGATATTTTATATGATAAAATATTATTATAAAATTTGTTATTATATTATTTATTTTTATTTTTTATGTTTTATTTTATTTGTATGTACTTCTTCCCTGAGATCATATTTCTCCTCTCTTGTAGAGAAGTATTGGATGACATTTTTAGCTAATTGGTTATTTTTAGCCTTATGCATTATTATTTTAGCTGTTTGAAGATGAACTATATCAGCAATTTGAAGTATTTCTGAATTTAGAAATTAGGAGTGAGTATGTTCTCTGTAGGCGGCATTATGAATTATCCTTACTGGCCTTTTTTTTTTTGCAGTACATTTAGCCAGTGAAGATTGCTTTTATAAGTTATTAGCCCATATTTTCCACAAAATAAGTAAAATATGGTAGAAGCAGAGAGCAATAAAGAGTGTGGAGTGATTTCTGATTGAGAAGAAATGAATAAACTTTATGACTGAAGTATAAAAAGCAGAGCTATTATTATAATAATAATAATAATAATAACGAGCATTTCACAAAAGTGACCTACAAGAGTGTTTTTGCAGCCCAAGTTATCAACACACGGCAACATCCAATCATAAACATGCAAACTCTAGTAGTTTCCTGTCGGGTTCTATTTAGTATTTACCTGCAGGCTGTCCCATGTGATCCTGCAGGAGCGGACTTTAATTTTGCTGCATTGTCCTTCAAGTGTAAATTCCTGCACCAGATCCACTTCATTCCACTCCATCCTCGCAGCTCCGACTCCTTTTTTTACGTCTTATATGATCGCAAAAGGATGCCCCGGGATTGGAGTGGGGTAAAAGAAACCAGTTGTCATCACAACTTTCTCTCCTTGTCTCCCTAAATGATGTGCTATCATTTGCAACCCCCCCCCCCCCCGTCTCTCTCGCTCCTATCTTCGCTCGGCCCACACATCCCTCCCTCCGCGGTGCTCTTATATTAAATCTTTCTGTTATTGATGCGTTCTAACACGATGCCAAATAATGTGACACTTCTAATATTACTGCATAAAAATTAATTCTATATATACAGGAAACACATTTGACTATTCTATACAATGCATTGTATTTTATAACCCCCCCCCCCCCCATATTTTTGGTGTTAATATCGTGTCTTTTTCACGCCCCACTACTGACCACGCATCCATTCACCTCTCCTTCACTCAGTCCTTGTCGTGACTCTGCAGCTGATTTTTTTTTTTTTTTTTTTTTTTTTTTTTTGCTGCAACGACATCCCCTCTCTGTTTCGCACCCTCCCACAATATCAACCTCCCCGCACCGCACCGCCCTCTCTTTCTCTCTCACTTTCTTCCTTCGGGAGGGAAATCACTGCAGCACTGCCTGCCTGTCACCATTTTAGATGTAAACGCAATGTGGTTGGATCATTTATATAGCGATATATATGGGTTAGGCATGACACACACACACACACACACACACACACATGTCGATGGGATGGGATGGGATGGGGTGAACAGACACCCCTGCTGCAGCTTCTCTTTCTCAATATGCAAATTCAAGAAACAATACAAGCAGTTGATGTTTGCTAAATACAAGGATGAAGAGTCTTGAACCAGTCATGATGTGCTATACATATATATATATCACTATATTGACACTTACTATGGTACCCATTATGGCATTGGATGCTCATATCACCGAGTACTTCGGTACGAGGTACATTATTTATAAAAAAAAAAAAAAAAAAAAAACTTAAACTGTATTATTGAAAGCAGGAAGTGAACAAATGTAACAGTTACTGATTGTAAAAGTACCAGATGGAGGGGTAGGATTTAATAAGCTTTGCTTCTTCCTACTCCTTTTGGACATGTGGAACTGGGAACTGATTATGGGATGCATTCAATTGTAATCTGATGCATGTTCAAATGAAATTAAACCATTAAAAAAATGTAAACAAAAAAAATTAAAAACCACGTTAAAAAAATGTAATTTAAAAAAACTTAAATTATATGTATAATTATATGTTGAAATAAAATTAAACCATTAAAAAATGTAATAAAAAAATTCAAACACATTAAAAAAAACTTAAATTATATTAGGAAAGCAGGAAGTGAACAAATGTAACAGTTACTGATTGTAAAAGTACCAGATGGAGGGGTAGGATTTAATAAGCTTTGCTTCTTCCTACTCCTTTTGGACATGTGGAACTGGGAACTGATTATGGGATGCATTCAATTGTAATCTGATGCATGTTCAAATGAAATTAAACCATTAAAAAATATTAAAAAAAAAAATTTTAATTAAAGAAAAAATAATAAAAAAACTTCAATTATATTAGGAAAGCAGGAAGTGAACAAATGTAACAGTTACTGATTGTAAAAGTACCAGATGGAGGGGTAGGATTTAATAAGCTTTGCTTCTTCCTACTCCTTTTGGACATGTGGAACTGGGAACTGATTATGTTCATTCATTCATTCATTTTCTACCGCTTTTCCTCACGAGGGTCGCGGGGGGTGCTGGAGCCTATCCCAGCTGTCTTCGGGCAAGAGGCGGGGTACAACCTGGTACACACCAGCCAATCACAGGGCACATATAGACAAACAACCATTCACATTACCAATATATCAATATATCAATTTGGAGTCGCCAATTAACCTAGCATGTTTTTGGAATGCAAACTCCACACAGAGATGGCCGAGGGTGGAATTGAACTCGGGTCTCCTAGCTGTGAGGCCTGCGTGCTAACCACTCAAACACCGTGCAGCCTTGATATCTATTATAGATATTATATCAATTTGGAGTCGCCAATTAACCTAGCATGTTTTTGGAATGCAAACTCCACACAGCAATGGCCGAGGGTGGAATTGAACTCGGGTCTCCTAGCTGTGAGGTCTGTGTGCTAACCACTCGACCACCGTGCAGCCTTGATATCTATTATATCAATATATCAATTTGGAGTCGCCAATTAACCTAGCATGTTTTTGGAATACAAACTCCACACAGAGATGGCTGAGGGTGGAATTGAACTCGGGTCTCCTAGCTGTGAGGTCTGCGCGCTAACCACTTCTCCACCGTGCCGCCCCGTGGATACCACCAAGCAGCCAAAATAAGTTCCACCCATACCATAAAGGTGACCACCATGCTGCCTAATATGGAGAAATAACACATAAGTTGAGTGTAGTTGCAAACGTGCAAAACTTACCCTCCCCCAAATGACGTCCGTGCCTCTTTAAAGGTAAATTTACCAGGTGGAGAAAAACACACAAGACGAGAATGAAGGAGTGAGAAAGGTGAAAGGAAGACACAGGAGGATGAGGAGGAGGAGGAGGAGGAGCTGTTTGGCTGGCTAACAATCCTCTTAGCCTGGTTATGTCATGAGACCAGGATAATCCCACCTTCACTGACTGACCAACACACACACACACACACACACACATACACACACACACACACACACACACACACACACACACATACACACACACACACACACACACACACACCGCTGACTCAAGAGCAGACTGACCAACACGGTTACACACAAACATGGTCAATGACAGGCTAACATGTTCAAAAGCAGTAGCTCGCTAACGTAAATAATAATCATTATTATAAAAAAAATCATGAAATCTCTTTACACTAAAGCTAAGTACTTGAATTAATCACGGTTAATTCCTGACTAACACAGGAGAAGTTCCTTGTTTTTTTTTTCTGGACAGCGTACTTCCTGAGGCGGCTATTGTCTCGTCAGTGTAATGTAATACACTGCTGTTAGCTAACATTCATTCTTTTGACAAGGGGGTGCTGGAGCCTATCCCAGCTGTCTTCTATTTGGGCGAGAGGCGGGGTACACCCTGGACTGGTGGCCAGCCAATCACAGGGCACATATAGACAAACAACCATTCACACTCACATTCATACCTATGGACAATTTGGAGTGGCTAATTAACCTAGCATGTTTTTGGAATGTGGGAGGAAACCGGAGTACCCGGAGAAAACCCACGCATGCACGGGGAGAACATGCAAACTCCACACAGAGATGGCGGAGGATGTAATTGAACTCGAGTCTTCTTGCTGTGAGCCCTGTGCACTAACCACTTTTTCACCGTGCAGCCTTGATATTTATTATATCAATATATCAATTTGGAGTCGCCAATTAACCTAGCATGTTTTTGGAATACAAACTCCACACAGAGATGACCAAGAATGGAATTGAACTTGGGTCTTCTTGCTGTGAGGCCTGCGTGCTAACCACTCAACCACCGTGCAGCCTTGATATCTATTATATCAATATATCAATTTGGAGTCGCCAATTAACCTAGCATGTTTTTGGAATGCAAACTCCACACAGAGATGGCCGAGAATGGATTTGAACTCAGGTCTTCTTGCTGTGAGGCCTGTGTGCTAACCACTCTTCACCGTGCAGCCTTGATATCTATTATATCAATATGTAAATTTTCAAGTCGCCAATTAACCTAGCATGTTTTTGGAATACAAACTCCACACAGAGATGGCCGAGGATGGAATTGAACTCGGGTCTCCTCGCTGTGAGACCTGCATGCTAACCACTCGACCACCGTGCAGCCTTGATATATATTATATCAATATATCAATTTGGAGTCGCCAATTACCCTAGCATGTTTTTGGAATGCAAACTCCACACAGAGATGGCCGAGGATGGAATTGAACTTGGGTCTTCTTGCTGTGAGCCATGCATACTAACCACTTGAACACCGTGCAGCCTTGATATATATTATATCAGTATATCAATTTGGAGTCGCCAATTAACCTAGCATGTTTTTGGAATGCAAACTCCACACAGAGATGACCGAGGATGGAATTGAACTTGGGTCTTCTTGCTGTGAGCCATGCATACTAACCACTTGACCACCGTGCAGCCTTGATATATATTATATCAATATATCAATTTGGAGTCGCCAATTACCCTAGCATGTTTTTGGAATGCAAACTCCACACAGAGATGGCTGAGGGTGGAATTGAACTCGGGTCTCCTAGCTGTGAGGCCTGCGTGCTAACCACTTGTCCACCGTGCAGCCTTGATATATATTATATCAATATATCAATTTGGAGTCTCCAATTAACCTAGCATGTTTTTGGAATGCAAACTCCACACAGAGATGGCCGAGAATGGATTTGAACTCAGGTCTTCTTGCTGTGAGGCCTGCGTGCTAACCACTCGACTACCGTGCAGCCTTGATATCTATTATATCAATTTGGAGTCGCCAATTAACCTAGCATGTTTTTGGAATGCAAACTCCACACAGAGATGGTCGAGGATGGAATTGAACTAGGTTCTTCTTGCTGTGAGGCCTGTGTGCTAACCACTCATCCACCGTGCGGCCTTGATATATATTATATCAATATATCAATTTGGAGTCGCCAATGTTTTTGGAATGTGGGAGGAAACCGGAATACCCGGAAAAAACCCACAGGGAGAACATACAAACTCACAAACACAGAGATTTGAGAATTGAACTCGGGTCTCCTAGCTGTGAGGCCTGCGCACTAACCACTCGACCACCGTGCAGCCTGTTTTAGCTAACATAGTAGACATAATAAGAGTAATAATATTGCAATAAATGCATGTTGTGACAATGAGGACTGGTCCCTGTCTCCCTGAACAACAACAACTTTGTTGCCAATGTAGAATAAAACTGTATATATGAAATATATAGTTACATATAGTGAATGTTTTGAGTGTCTTACGCCATCATTAGAGTTCCACGGTCCATCCGTGGTCCAAGCGGTCTCCAAAGGCTGCTGATTTCCTGTAAAAAAAAAAAGTGATAAACTGGGAAAATAAATCGGGAAATAGGGTGGAAGTTACCCTTTTCCTTTTACCCTGATAATAATCATTTTCTTTTTCTGTGTCACTGTTTCGTATTAAAGGCACAAAGACAAAATAAAGTCGACACAGCGATTCGCCTTCAAGGATGCATCGATTGGAAAAAGCCATACAGGTCAACATTTGGATTTGGAATTGTGGAAAAAAATGGGGACAAATAGCGGGAAAATTGATCTTGTGTTGTTGCCAGGATTAGTGCCTCGGTGTTGTCAGCCACTTCCTTATTTGTGGGTGGTACATGCCATGCAAGGGCTTCTATTCCCGTGGCAGCGTCACAAATATTCCCGGTCCGATATTCCTGCTTCCTGGTTGTGCTGCTCCATGTATGTATGTCCTCTTATACCCTGCTGTGATCAAATACTTGTTCAAATACCCGGTACAAATTATGAGAAGTGTTCTGGAAGATACTGCGAATGTGCAGTAGGAGTTTTTTTACAAGAGGTACCGCTGCCAAAAAGCTGGATTCCAATTTCCCAACACCGAGCACTCAAAGAGAACAGCCACTTCCTTTTCCTCTCGTCTATTTTTAACTTACTCCTTTGTTCTGGTGTATAAACTATAAATAGGACGGTTTGTTTTAAATCCTAGAAAGACCAGAAATCTGGACTAATCCTAGCCAGTCACTGTGGAATTGAACTCGGGTCTCCTAGCTGTGCGAACCGCTTCACCACCATGCAGCCGCTTGGTCGTATTTCATTCATTTCATTTTCTAACGCTTATCCTCACAAGGGTCGTAGGGGATGCTGGAGCCTATCCCAGCTGTCTTCATGGCATGTGGTGGCCAGCCAATCACAGGGCACATATAGACAAACAACCATTCACACTCACATTCGTACTTATGGCATGTTTTGGGAATGTGGGAGGAAACCGGAGTACCGGAGAAAACCCACGCATGCACGGGGAGAACATGCAAACTCCACACAGAGATGGCCGAGGGTGGAATTGAACCCTGGTCTCCTAGCTGTGAGGTCTGCGCGCTAACCACTCAACCACCGTGCAGCCCGGCTTAAATAATAATATGGGTAATTTATGGCTAAAATAACTACAGTTCCCACGATGCTTAGAGTGTAGATCAGGAAGTAGTGACGCTAATATGGGTTTTCTCCGGGTATTCCGGTTTCCTCCCACATTCCAAAAACATGCTAGGTTAATTAGCGACTCCAAATTGTCCATAGGTATGAATGTGAGTGTGAATGGTTGTTTGTCTATATGTGCCTTGTGATTGGCTGTTTATATATTTTCCTTGGTGGAAAAAAAATGGCCACCCCTGAGTGTGGATAGGGTGTCCAGCTGGGATAGGCTCCAGCACCCCCCGGCAACCCTCATGAGATTAAGCGGTAGAAAATGAATGAATGAATGAATGAATGAACTTTATGTCAGTCAATATTATTTCCGAGCGTTGTCTGTCCAACACCCCCCCCCCATCCAGGGTTGCACCATGCATGTTATATAATTGTAATCATCTTATGTGACTAATTACTGACCGAGCCCCCGACCTTCCATCTAAACCTCATAAACATCACCCACTGTACTTGAGGCTGGTAATAATTACTGTAATAACAATAACTGTGCATGACAACTAATACAGTATCATTTGTTATTATAGCATTAAGTTGAATCGACAATATATGTTCATGACAGTATTTTCTCATAGTAGTAGTGGTATTATAAAAGCAGTATAATATGTTGTACCTACGACAACGATATATCTGATATAAATATTATATCAATATCTATTATATAATATTTTTTTGAAAAAAATATTATTTCTTGTGAAAAATATTATTTTATGTGAACAATATTATTTTAATATTTTAATATTTTAATATTTTAATATTTTAATATTTTAATATTTTAATATTTTAATATTTTAATATTTTAATATTTTTTTTTTGATTTTTTTGATTTTTTTGATTTTTTTGATTTTTTTGATTTATTAGATTTTTTTATATATTATTATTATTTTAAAAATATTATTTTATTTAAAAATATTTTTTATTAAAAATATTATTTTGTTTAAAAATGTATTTTTTATTAAAAAACTATATATTTGATATAAATATTATATCAATATCTATTATATAATTTTTTTTTGAAAAAATATTATTTCATGTGAAAAATATTATTTTATGTGAACAATATTATTTTAATATTTTAATATTTTAATATTTTAATATTTTAATATTTTAATATTTTAATATTTTAATATTTTAATATTTTAATATTTTAATATTTTAATATTTTAATATTTTAATATTTTAATATTTTAATATTTTAATATTTTTAGATTTTTAGATTTTTTGATTTTTTGATTTTTAGATTTTTAGATTTGATATTAGATTTTTTATATATTATTATTATTTTAAAAAATATTATTTTATTTAAAATGTATTTTTTTATTCAAAAATATTTTTTTTATTTAAAAAAAAATCTTAAATATTCAATTAAAAAACATTACATAATTAGATTAGAAGATAGATATCTATGTACCTTGTGACCAGGAAGGACAGTGCCGCAGGTAGAAGCTGACCTCTGGCCTCCTCGCTCCCCACTGTTGAAGGAGATCCAGGAGTAACACCTCCTGAGGGAGAACTCTCTCTGGAAAAGAAAACTTCATTCAAAGATCAAAAAAAAATACTCAATTTAGCATCCATATTTATATATTGTTATATGATTCCCATACGGCATTTGAAAAAAACTCTTGACAGAGGACCCCGTGCCCCCCCCCCCCAGGAAAAAAGACCCCACCAAAGCTCTTAGTAGACCCATGGACAATGGCGCATGGCATCCACACGTATAAAAACACCAGCCTGGCCTTGAGGCATGATCTCGTCACAGCAAAACACAATTCATAACTCCATTTATCATTTATTGCTTTAGCAGGTCAACCTTTAAGAAAGCTTCTAGTGATGTCGTTCACTCATCTAATCGCTTGGACGGAATGAATGTAGGCCGTGTTTGAGACGGACACGGCGTCTCTCCCAACATGTGATGGACGGGACTATTTAGCTTTACAAGGCCAACTATGAGGTCGTGTTGTCATGACCAAGACCTGCTTGGAGGTTTTTGTAGGCTCCTGCACACACCTTTTTATAATCAAGTCAGATTTAGGAACGTTCTTCCAAGGATGGCCCATTTTTTAATTATTTTTTAACTATTCTATTTTTATTATATTTTTTATTATATTTTTGTAATTTTTTTCCATTATTTTTTAAATTTATTTATTAATATTATTAAAGGAATTTTATATATATATATATATATATATATATATATATATATATATATATATATATATATATATATATATATATATATATATTATAATTACATAATATATTTTATATTATTACATATATTTTTATTTTTTTCCATTATTTAATTTTTTTATTTATTAATATTATTATTAAATATTAAATGATATTATTATATTATATATACATATATTATATATATATATATAAGATTAAGATTAAGATTAAGAAATGCCGTTATTCGTCCCTCAGTGGGGAAATTTGTAATATATTTTATAATTTGTAATATATATTATAATTACATAATATATATTATTATATAGTGTACTGTTATATATTTTATAGTTATATAATATATATTATAAATATATATTTTTTATTTTTTCCATTATTTTTTTTTATTAATATTATTATTAAAGGAATTTTATTATTATATTATATATACATATATTACATATATATATATTATAATTACATAATATATATTATTATACGTATATATTGTTATATATATTATAGTTATATAATATATATTATATTATATATTATATTATATTAAGGCCGTCAAAAACACAGTTTGCATACATTTTCCGGTTAGCTTAAAATATGGTGCTCGTCTTGTGATGTTATTAACACTATAAATAAATATAAAGTACAACTCATTCATTTTCTACCGCTTATATCACAAGAGTCGCGGGGATGCTGGAGCCTATCCCAGCTGTCTTGAACCTTGCATTTCTATGGTTACCACTTACCACGTCCGTTCCATTTTTCAGCCAAGTGACACTCCCCCTCGCCTGGCTCTTTGCAGTATTCTACAACATCCACAACCCTGGTTGCAGGAGTCACTGGGACCTCAGTCAGCATCTGTTGGGTGTCGTTGAGGTACACTGTCAGGATCACCTGGAACCATAGAAACACGTTATTCATATAGGTATTCATATTTTGTTCTCCGGGATGTTTTGGACCGTTGAAGAGGAATGTTACGGAAAGCTTACTATTTTTTACAATCCTGGATGACTCAAACATCCTGTCACATGATCAGGAAGTGAAGTGAAGCCAAAAAAGGGCAGGCCTCATTCGGTCACATTTTGAAATCATTTGGACTGGTGGCCAGCCAATCACAGGGCACATATAGACAAACAACCATTCACACTCACATTCATACCTATGGACAATTTGGAGTCGGGAATTAACCTAGCATGTTTTTTTGGAATGTGGGAGGAAACCGGAGTACCCGGAGAAAAAGAGGGAAACATGTAAACTCCACACAGAGATGGCCGAGGGTGGAATTGAACTCGGGTCTTCTAGCTGTGAGGCATGCGCACTAACCACTGGTCCACCGTGCAGCCGACAACTTGTGTTTTCGATGAAAATTTTTGCTAAACCATACTCCTGTTTTTCATTCATTCATTTACCGCTTATCCTCACGAGGGTCGTGGGGGTGCTGGAGCCTATCCCAGCTGTCTTCGGGTGAGAGAGGCGGGGTACACCCCGGACTGGTGGCCAGCCAATCACAGGGCACATATAGACAAACAACCATTCACACTCACATTCATACCTATGGACAATTTGGAGTGGCTAATTAACCTAGCATGTTTTTGGAATGTGGGAGGAAACCGAAAAAAAAACCTTCCCATGCACGGGGAGAACGTGCAAACTGGTGGCCAGCCAATCACAGGGCACATATAGACAAACAACCATTCACACTCACATTCATACCTATGGACAATTTGGAGTCGCTAATTAACCTAGCATGTTTTTTTGGAATGTGGGAGGAAACCGAAAAAAAACCTTCCCATGCACGGGGAGAACGTGCAAACTCCACACAGAGATGGCCGAGGGTGGGATTGAACTCGGGTCTCCGAGCTGTGAGGTCAGCGCGCTAACCACTCGACCACCGTGCAGCCACATTTTGAAATCAGTATCCACAAATAAGATTCCAAATTTCAGCTAGCCAGAAAATGAAAATAATTTATCAGTTAACCTTTTACACGGCCCGATCAAATCCTCTAAAACGCAGAGATGAAAGATTAAAATAGCAATCAGAAAAGAACATCCTGGGTTTTTGCCAGTCCAGTCATTGGCGATGTGATGATGATGTCACGTCAGCCGTTGAATGATCAAATTTCGGCTAATCTGTCATGGTGACACATGACACACTTTTTTTTCCTATACTCCCTATACTTCCCATACATGTACTATTAAGTCTCCTACCCTAATCTCGATGTATTCTACACACTTGTTGAGATCATGTGATGTGGTTGCATGCAGACAGACTGGGCAGGGATTCTGTCAATCTTGGATTAGATACGCACACGCGCACACGCACAAACATGCAAATCCTGCAAACACAGATAAATACCGGGGTTGTATTCCTGGATTCTAATCATTCATGTTAACATGTTTAGCGTACTCTTTAGCTCTTTTGATGTTGTACAAACACAAAGAATGGCATCCAGTAAAAAAAAACAAAAAAATAACATGCTGAGGTCAGAGACAATCACTGATTAGCAGTTTAGGCGACATTACTATATTAATAGTGTTCCAAACTACCCCTTTTTAACAAAAAGGTAGAAAAAGAGTAGAGGAAAATATTTTTTTCAATTAAAAAAAATTATTGGAAAAAAACATTATTTTATGTAAAAAATAATATTTTATGTAAAAAATCATATTTTAATATTTTAATATTTTAATATTTTAATATTTTAATATTTTAATATTTTAATATTTTAATATTTTAATATTTTAATATTTTAATATTTTAATATTTTAATATTTTAATATTTTAATTTTTGAATCTTTGATTTTTTGAATTTTTAAATTTTTAAATTTTTAAATTTTTAAATTTTTAAATTTTTAAATTTTTAAATTTTTTTTATTTTTTTATCTTTAAATTTTATAATTTAAAATTTTTAAATTTTTAAATTTTTAAATTTTTAAATTTTTAAATTTTTAAATTTTTAAATTTTTAAATTTTTAAATTTTTAAATTTTTAAATTTTTAAGATATTACCATTATTCAAAAAATATATAATTGTATTTAAAAATGTATTCTGTTATTTAAAAAACATTTTTATTGAAAAAATATTATTTTATGTAAAATATATTATTTTTATATTATTTTATATTTAATATTTTAATATTTTCCTGTTTTCCTGTTCATGTTTTCATATTTTTATATTTTATTTTTGATATTGATACTTGATATTTTTATATATTACTATTATTTAAAAATATATATAATTTGATTTAAAAATGTATTTATTTTTTTTGAAAAAATATTATTTTATGTGAAAAATAATATTTTAATATTTTAATATTTATTCTCACATCCACTTTTCCTGCCTTCACACAGCCGAGGGCTAAGATCACAATTCGATTCTCGTAAATTTAACTACTTTATTATCGTAATATTGCTATTTTTTCCGAGTAAATTTCCGACATGATTCCTTTAATACATTGTTCAATGTTCATCTCTTGTGTGTGAACATGCATATAGTGCAGCAGAACTTAGTGACATCTGAATGTGATTTGACTTCCAGACACTCCAGCTTCTGCTGTCCACACCCAAACGTGCTCATGCGGCCTACGCCATCTCTATAGGAACCACATGTGAGCACTTCAACTTGAGCCTCCACCTCACTGAGCTTTGCAGACACACCGGAAGACATCATCCTTGACCCGGCCTTCCCTAATCCTGACTGTGAGCTTACCGCCTCGTTTGGAGCGCATCGCATACGTGTCTCGTACGCAAGAGGAAGAACACTCGGAAAAGACGACAAGTCGCGACAACAAAGTATTTTTAGTGTTTTCATAAACAATAAATATCTTACGTCATTGGGTTATTGAATATCTTGTGAAAAACAAGCTAAAATATCACTTAAAATTACACAATTCCCTGGATTCAGAATCTGAACAACGCTTTTTGGCTTGTTTATTATACTCTTTTAACCGATATCTTTTCTCCATAGCTGTAATCAATATCCCGAGGGAATGTTTCTCCGTGCTCATCCCTTACTTCTGTACAATTCAATGGAAAGAAATCCAGATGGGAATGCGAAAAAAGCGTATCTTCAGGGAGCGCTTCGGAGCTTTCTTTGCCACCAGCTGCTTATAAATATCTGCCTTGTCTAACACAGATTTAGTCAACAACATTTCTGTACAGTTCAATGGAAAAAAATCCAGATGGGAATGCGAAAAAAGCGTATCTTCAGGGAGCGCTTTGGAGCTTTTATTTGCCACCAGCTGCTTATAAATATCTGCCCTGTCTAACACAGATTTAGTCAACAACATTTCTGTACAGTTCAATGGAAAGAAATCTAGATGGGAATGCAAAAAAAAAAGGGTAGCTTTGTTTGCCACCAGCTGCTTATAAATATCTGCATTGTAGTTTCCAAGAGACTCTGAAATTTCTGTTACCATTCATGAAATCATGAAAAATCCCGCTTCAGATTCATTACGAGGTGTCATATTAAACGTTCCCGATTCGGTGACACCACGGGGAAACTTGTGCATGACAAGTTTTGCACTTGGTGTCGTTTTACAATAAAAGGTACACAAAAATACAATAGTTTCCAATGAACTAATGAGGAACTACTGGGTAGCGGTTTGGTCGGTTCATTCCTTATTAACTACTTATTATTATTTTGTGTATTTTGTGTACTCGGCTGCTACGTCTTTTTAGTACTTTAACAAATACTGCCACTACTACCCGTTGCTAAACCTGCTAGCACACGCTGTTTTTATGATGAAACGGGCTCTGCATGCTGAATAGACATGATCAATATGATGTGATACTGTTTGTTGCCAATACTAGTACTTGAAAAGTACTTGTTGAGAAAAAAATCTAGTTAAAAACAAAGTAATTTACCTTAACTTGGAGTAATGAAGTTTGTTCAGACTTACCTGTAGTACCGTATGATGTCTAAATCAAAGTAGCATTCATTCATTCATTCATTCACCCTGGACTGGTGGCCAGCCAATCACAGGGCACATATAGACAAACAACCATTCACACTCACATTCGTTAACCTAGCATGTTTTTTGGAATGTGGGAGGAAACCGGAGTACCCGGAGAAAACGTAGGGAGAACATGCAAACTCCACACAGAGATAGCCGAGGGTGGAATCGAACCCTGGTTCTCCTAGCTGCGAGGTCTGCGTGCGAACCACTCGACCGCCATGCATCCTCAAAGTAGCATATTACATGAAAAATGATTTTGCACATTTTTCCACTGCACAGTACTTAATCAGCTTAGCACGGCTGTTGACGCTGCGCCATTTGTAAATCCAGCTAATACCAACGGCCTGTACTATAAAGCAAGTTTAGGGGGGATTTTTTTTTTTTTTTTTTATGTACCTAAAATGTTTTGCACCAAAACAAGAGTACATGAAGAACAGACGTGAAAGGTAAGGTCAAAGGTGAAATTAGAAGCTCTCTCCGTTTCGGCATTTCTCCCAGCAGTAAAAAACATCCCTATATCTTCAAGTGTATTGTTCAGTGCTGACAGCACCCATAATTAACTACAAAGAAGTGTTTCCAGTGTGTGTGTGTATGTGTGTGTGTGTGTGTGTGTGTGTCAGAGTTCCACAGAAACAGAGACACACACTGGGTTGTTTTTTTTTCCCAGTAAAATTTATCTATGGCAGTGGTTCCCAATTCTTTTCTGTAATGACCCCCATAGTGGACAATAACATGGAGAAACTACTAATATCTATTTATTCATACTATTTAATATACTGAAAACAGGAAAATACAATAAAATGTGAAGAAAGTCAAATTAAATGCCGAGTACACAAAAAATGTACATGTTGGCAGGTCTGCACTGACGCCGAAAGGGGTCCCGCCCCACTATTTGAGGAGCTGTAATCAACTGTAACCATAAAAGTGTCATCACACAACCTGTGTACATGGAGGGTACTCCAGTTCATACATAAAATAAATGAAGTTGTTTATGCTAACGGCTAACAACTGCATAACTATATAATAAAGTTATGGACCGAGTGGTTAGCGCGCAGGCCTAACAGCTAGGAGACACGAGTTTAATTCCGCACTCAGCCATTTCTGTGTGGAGTTTGCACGTTCTCCCCGTGCATGGGAAGGTTTTTTCCGGTTTCCTCACACATTCTAAAAACATGCTAGGTTAATTAGCGACTCCAAATTGTTCATAGGTATGAATGTGAGTGTGAATGAATTCCGCCCTCGGCCATGTCTGTGTGGAGTTTGCACGTTCTCCCCGTGCATGGGAAGGTTTTTTTCGGTTTCCTCCCACATTCCAAAAACATGCTAGGTTAATTAGCGACTCCAAATTGTCCATAGGTATGAATGTGACTGTGAATGAATTACGCCCTCGGCCATGTCTGTGTGGAGTTTGCACGTTCTCCCCGTGCATGTGTAGGTTTTTTTCCGGTTTCCTCCCACATTCCAAAAACATGCTAGGTTAATTAGCCACTCCAAATTATCCATAGGTATGAATGTGAGTGTGAATGGTTGTTTGTCTATATGTGCCCTGTGATTGGCTGGCCACCAAATTTCATTTGAACGTGCATCAGATTACAATTGAATGCATCCCATAATCAGTTCACAGTTCCACATGTCCAAAAGGAGTAGGAAGAAGCAAAGCTTATTAAATCCTACCCCTCCATCTGGTACTTTTACAATCACTAACTGTTACATTTGTTCACTTCCTGCTTTCCTATTATTTTTTTGTTGTCACGTATCGAAGTACGAGGTGATATGACCATACAATGACATCTCACTTCGTAAAAAAAATAATAATAATAATGAAAAAAAGTAAAATTTAATCCTATTCCTTCCTGTCACAACAATTTATTCTTTACTCTGATTTTGGAACAGACGCCAAAATGTGTTTTTTTTAGTACTTTTTATATGCAGTGTGTCACAAATGGCCCCCGGGCTGCACTTTGGACACCCATGGTTTAGCTTATTGATGTAAACTACCACCACCACAACTCTATAGATAAAAAAAACAAATGTTCGAGGTCTGCTATTGTGCTACTTTGATATAAACACGCTTAGTATTATAATGTACATTACACAAAATGAGGTGTCGTGTATTTGATATTGTGATATTTCCCGACATATTAGTCATGCTCGCATATTAGTTGGTCCCACGATGGGGGGGGGGGGGGGAACTCACCGGCAACATTCCCGCTGCTCCCTTGTCCCGTTGGAAAAAGAACTTTCTTCTCCTTGGTGCTTGTGTTTCCTTCTTCTTCGTGTCTCATGGAGTGCAGCAGACCAGACGTCCAGATGCAAGGAAGCCCAAAAGTGCTGCTCCTCACTTTCCTCTCAATCCCTCCCCTTCCTTCCTTGCTTCCTTCGTTCCTACCTTCCTTCCTTCATCTCTGTTGCAGTGCCGTTTAATCCAAATGTAACCCGCACGGATGTAAAAAAAAAAAAACCGCAGTTTCATTGAAGAAAATTACATTTTTTGCACCATTTCATCGTCATTTAGCGGGCTTCCGGTCTGCTCTGCGGGGTGAAGTGGGTCAGAGTCACCGTTCATCCGTGACATCTGTCGGTCACTTCTGGTCTCTCCTCCCTCCCCCCGACACACAATAAATTATGGCTTATTCCAAATCACATAAATGGACGCTGGGAAATAAAAAAGCTATAAGCCATTTTTTTTTGGGTATGCACTGTAGCTTCGCTATAACATGCGCGAGTGCGCCTCCTGCTGGCGGACTGATGTAAAAGCATTTTCTCAACTCTAATTAGACGTGACTGGTAGGGGTGGGCGGATCGATCCAAATATTGATAACAAGGGTTATATTGTATCTTTTTTCTTTGTTCGGTTATTTTACACCATTTTCTCGAACAGTTGAAGGTAATAAATGAGTTTTAATTAAAAAAATAAGGCTTGTATTGGCATTGTCTTTGCCCAACACGTTCAATACAAACCTATTCTTTTTTTTGGGCTGACCCAAAATAGCAGTTCAGCTAAGCGTTAGCTCAGGGGTCTTAAATCTGTGCGGTGAGAAAACAAAACACTAATTACAATCAACAAACAAAACAAATGATAGCACAGCATGTGGCAGGTAAATAAACACATATAAGACTATTATTATGGGGATTAATAAACAACTATATTGATGCTAAACATGTAGCTTTCTCAACCCTAAATAGAGGCGACTGGGAGGGGTGGACGGATCGATCCAAATATTGATAACAAGGGTTATATTGTATATTTTTCTTTGTTCGGTTATTTTACACCATTTTCTCGAACAGTTAAAGGTAATAAATGAGGTTTAATAAAAAAAAATTAGGCTTGTATTGGCATTGTCTTTGCCCAACACGTTCAATACAAACCTATTCTTTTTTTGGGCTGACCCAAAATAGCAGTTTAGCTAAGAGTTAGCTCAGGGGTCTTAAACCTGTGCGGTGAGAAAACAAAACACTAATTACAATCAACAAACAAAACAAATGATAGCACAGCATGTGGCAGGTAAATAAACACACATAAGACTATTATTATGGGGATTAATAAACAACTATATCGATGCTAAACATGTAGCATTCTCAACCCTAATTAGAGGTGACCGGTAGGGGTGGGCGGATCGATCTAAATATTGATAACAAGGGTTATATTGTATCTTTTTTTTGTTCGGTTATTTTACACCATTTTCTCGAACAGTTGAAGGTAATAAATGAGTTTTAATTAAAAAAAAATAAGGCTTGTATTGGCATTGTCTTTGCCCAACACGTTCAATACAAACCTATTCTTTTTTTTGGGCTGACCCAAAATAGCAGTTTAGCTAAGAGTTAGCTCAGGGGTCTTAAACCTGTGCGGTGAGAAAACAAAACACTAATTACAATCAACAAACAAAACAAATGATAGCACAGCATGTGGCAGGTAAATAAACGCACATAAGACTATTATTATGGGGATTAATAAACAACTATATTGATGCTAAACATGTAGCATTCTCAACCCTAATTAGAGGTGACCGGTAGGGGTGGGCGGATCGATCCAAATATTGATAACAAGGGTTATATTGTATTTTTTTCTTTGTTCTGTTATTTTACACCATTTTCTCGAACAGTTAAAGGTAATAAATGAGGTTTAATTAAAAAAAAATAAGGCTTGTATTGGCATTGTCTTTGCCCAACACATTCAATACAAACCTATTCTTTTTTTGGGCTGATCCAAAATAGCAGTTTAGCTAAGAGTTAGCTCAGGGGTTTTAAATCTGTGCGGTGAGTAAACAGAACACTAATTACAATCACCGTGACAACAAAACATGACAGAACAGCATGTGGCAGGTAAATAAACACTCATAAGACTACTATTATGGGGATTAATAAACAACTATATTGATGCTAAACATGTAGCATTCCTAGCAATGCTAGTTATGGTTATTTTAGTAATGATATCATACAGAAATTACCTAAGAAAAAAATATATAAGAGCTACTATCATGCTATTATCATTTTTTACCGCTTATCCTCACGAGGGTCGCAGGGTTGCTGGAGCCTATCCCAGCTCTCTTCGGGCAAATGGTGGCCAGCTAATCACAGGGCACACATATAGACAAACAACCATTCACACTCACATTCATACCTATGGACAATTTGGAGTCGCTAATTAACCTAGCATGTTTTAGGAATGTGGGAGGAAACCGGAGTACCCGGAGAAAACCCATAGAGATGCCCGAGGGTGGAATTGAACAAGGGAATTGAACTGTGAGGCCGGTGTGCTAACCGCTCGACCGCCATGCAACCCGACTCCTTTATTATTGGTATAAATTAAACACAAAAAACAGCAGAAAGGGCGGCACGGCGGACGAGTGGTTAGCACGCAGGCGTCACAGCTAGGAGACCAGGGTTCGATTCCACCCTCGGCTATCTCTGTGTGGAGTTTGCATGTTCTCCACGTGCATGCGTGGGTTTTCTCCGGGTAATCCGGTTTCCTCCCACATTCCAAAAACATGCTAGGTTAATTAGCGACTCCAAATTGTCCATAGGTATGAATGTGAGTGTGAATGGTTGTTTGTCTATATGTGCCTTGTGATTGGCTGTTTATATATTTTCCTTGGTGGAAAAAAAAATGGCCACCCATGATGTAGACCTTATTTTTATATTTTGGTGTACAGGTCAAGACCCTATGGTGTTCAACATGGAGTGCGGCATGTCAGTCAGGAAAAGCAATCAACCTTGAACCAGCTATTGACTCCATGTGATTCCACTTTGACATCTCCGTGCACGTGTACAAAGACCACAGCCACAGGCAATGACACACACACACACACACACACACACACACACACACACACACAGAGAGGGGTTACAGAGGTCTGTTTGGTGTCCACATTACAAATGAATCCCAAATAGACAACCATTGACCTCACAGCATGAGTAGTTTATTATTTTGTTACGTTTGCTACACAGAAAAAAATAATGTGTAGCGTGTAAGACTTCTGAATGTTCTCTAGCTTTGCACAAGTAAACACAACTACTCCACTACACACTCACTTTTAATTAGACGTTAGACATTTCACCAACAAACACCGCAAAATAAAAAAAAAAAACATAGAACCAAAACACTAAAAAGGAACAACGGGGTAATATAAACTAAATAAAAATATAAACGACAGCATGTTACAAGCACATTTGGAATCACGCAGCAAAAACATGTGACTGTTAGCGTCAATGTCGTGCTCCGTGGTTGAAACGGGAACAAGTAAACGTGGCTAAAATAACACAATTCCCTCGATTCCGAATCTGAACAACGCTATTTGGCTTGTTTCTTACACTCTTTTAACCGTGCTCATCGCTTACTTCTGTACACTTCAATGGAAAAGAAATCTAGATGGGAATGCAAAAAAAAAAGGGTAGCTTTGTTTGCCGCCAGCTGCTTATAAATATCCGCCTTGTAGTTTCCAAGAAATTCTGAAATTTCTGTTACCATTCATGAAATTGTGGAACTGGGAACTGATTATGGGATGCACTCAATTGTAATCTGATGCATGTTCAAATGAAATCAAACCATTACCATATACTCCAGTGTGACTTATTTATGTTTTTTTTCCCACTTAATTATGCATTTTTCGACATTGTGCGACTTATACTCAGAAGCGACTTATAGTCCGGAAAATACAGTACTAACTAACGTAGATTTAGTGAACAACATTTCTGTACAGTTCAATGGAAAGAAATTTAGATGGGATTGCAAAAAAGGTTAGCTTTGTTTGCCGCCAGCTGCTTATAAATATCCACCTTGTAGTTTCCACGAAATTCTGAAGTTTCTGTTACCAATCATGAAATTGTGAAAAATCCAAATTCATTACGAGGGTCATATTAAACGTCCCCGATTCGGTGACACCACGGGGAAACTTGTGCATGACAAGTTTTGCACTTGGTGTCATTTTACAATGAAAAGGTACACAAAAATACAGTAGTTTCCAATGAACTAATGAGGAACTACTGGGTAGCGGTTTGGTCGGTTCATCCCTCATTAACTACTTATTATTATTTTATGTACTTGTGTACTCTTTTTAGGACTTTAACAAATACTGCCACTACTACCCATTGCTAAACCTGCTAGCGCACGCTGTTTTTATAATGAAATGGGCTCTGCATGCTGAATAGACATGATCAATATGATGTGATACTGTTTGTTGCCAATACTTACAAAGTGCTTATTAAGAAAAAAAACTGTAGTTAAACTAAGTCATTTACCTTAACTTGGGGTAATCAAGTTCAGATTTACCTGTAGTACCGTATGATGTCTAAATCAAAGTAGAATATTACATGAAAAATTATTTTTGCACATTTTGTGTATCATCCCACAGGCCACTCAAGGACGATAGCAAGCTGTATTGTAAAAAGCACATATGACGGAACTAAGGTAATACTATTAATACAATCTATAAAATGTTTTGTTTTTTTTTACTTTTAAGAATACATTCTGTTGAACACACCCTTTAAACTTGTGGCAGTACTGCGACATGGGACAAACAGTAGGTACACTTCAAGTGTGTAGTACAGTAACGTGTGTTCTTTTAACGACTACCGGAGACGAGTCGGTCGGATTGCATCTTTACACCCCGGGACGCAAATTACGTGGCACGGATGGAGAAGTCAAAGCAGACACCGACTATTACATAACTTCGTGACATTTTATACTGCGGATCACTTTAACACCACAGGAAGAAAATAGTTTTTTGTTTTTTTTGCTAAGCATAATTGTGATTCTTTGTTTTGTGATCATTTTTGCAAACGTGTCACCTATTTTTGAATGTACAACGATGAGCCAATTCTAGAAACAATACAAGCAGTTGATGTTTGCTAAATACAAGGATGAAGAGTCTTGAACCAGTCATGATGTGCTATATATATATATATATCACTATATTGACACTTACTATGGTACCCATTATGGCATTGGATGCTCATATCACCGAGTACTTCGGTACGAGGTACATTATTATAAAAAAAAAAACCTTAAACTGTATTATGGAAAGCAGGAAGTGAACAAATGTAACAGTTACTGATTGTAAAAGTACCAGATGGAGGGGTAGGATTTAATAAGCTTTGCTTCTTCCTCCTCCTTTTGGACATGTGGAACTGGGAACTGATTATGTGATGCATTCAATTGTAATCCGATGCATGTTGAAATGAAATTAAACCATTAAAAAAAATGTAAATAAAAAAAAATTAAAAACCAAATTAAAAAAATAAATAAATAAAATGAAAAAAAACTTAAATTATATGTATCATATGTTGAAATAAAATTAAACAATTAAAAAAAATTAACAAAATTAAAAAAACATATTTAAAAAAAAAAAACAAAACTTAAATTATATTAGGAAAGCAGGAAGTGAACAAATGTAACAGTTACTGATTATAAAAGTACCAGATGGAGGGGTAGGATTTAATAAGCTTTGCTTCTTCCTACTCCTTTTGGACATGTGGAACTGTGAACTGATTATGGGATGCACTCAATTGTAATCTGATGCATGTTCAAATGAAATTAAACCATTACCAATGTGGCAGGAGGGGAGGTCCCATCAATGGATATATATATATATATATATATACTGCATATATGATAATATCATGTACACAATGGGGATGCTATGATGCCATTGGTCCAAAAATGGTCAAATTGGCAGTTATGCATCATATGCATTGCAGTATTGGTATCAATGTCAGACATAATAAAGTGGCCATGCCTTCACATTAACGTTCCCGTATGTCACAGACGGGCGCTACATTTTCAACGCACAGTATCATGTCTATATATGTATATATACGGTACTAATACTAATATTATTGTTTTACTTCACAGTGTTGTGTGACATTGTGCAGTCGTGTGTAGATATACTCGTAGTAGAATCTGTTGTGCTGATTTCGCCATTTCCCCGTCGGTTCTCACATCGCCTACTGCAACGTGCAGAAAGATCCCCGACTTGTCTTCGACTCACCAAACGTAACCACTAGTAAATGCGACTTTTTTGTTGGCGGCCACCGGGAGACATTTCCGCAAGCCAATAGCTAAAAACATCAGAACTGTCGAATGTGCTGCTAGGGACGTTTTTTTCATTTTCTACCGCTTATCCTCACAAGGGGGTGCTGGAGCCTATCCCATCTGTCTTCTTTAGGCGAGAGGCGGGGTACACTCTGGACTGGTGGCCAGCCAATCACAGGGCACATATAGACAAACAACCATTCACACTCACATTCATACCTATGGACAATTTGGAGTGGCTAATTAACCTAGCATGTTTTTTGGAATGTGGGCATGCATGTCGAGAACATGCAAACTCCACACAGAGATGGCCCAGGGTGGAATTGAACTAGGGTCTCCTGGCTGTGAGGCCCGCGTGCTAACCACTCGTCCGCCGCGTAGCCTTGATATCTATTATTCATTCATTATTTTTTTACCGCTTATTCTCACAAGGGTTGCAGGGGGTGCTGGAGCCTATCCCAGCTGTCTTGGGGCGAGAGGCGGGGTACACCCTGGACTGGTGGCCAGCCAATCACAGGGCACATATAGACAAACAACCATTCACACTCACATTCATACCTATGGACAATTTGGAGTGGTCAATTAGCCTAGCCTAGTTAGCCTGCGTGCTACGTTTTTCACAGCAAAACACCAAAATACAATTGAAGCAACATATATTCAATGTGTGCTTTATGTTAACTTAATGAGAACAGTCTTGTTGCTTCTGGTGTAATCTTAGATTCTGTATAGCGAGTGGGAATTTTACCGACATCCTTACAACATCCAATATCATCACGACACGCTTGGTCCTATGACACGTCAGTAAAGATACAGAGGGCGGGGGTGCTTGTCCATCCCGATTCCTACTGTATGCTGCAGCTCTGTCCGTTAGCATCTTTGGAGCGCAAGCACAATTTGGGTTTGTAGTTTTCCAGGAAAAGCAGCTGCTTTGAGTTGAATGCTCCACGACGCTTCCTGGGAAAAAAAAAAAACAACATTCCAAAACATTACCCATATAGTTGTGGATATCAACCCATACAGATATAGCACTTTTTTCCATAGGTTGGCTGTTCCTGTGACTTATACATGAAAAAAGTGTTTATGTTACATAAACACTGGACACCTTTTATGTTCATGTTTATTTTTTGTGTAGCTGAATAATCATTGTGTTAGCATATCTTACACCTATTCAGCCTGTTCTTTATTCTTTTATTCATGTTAGAACTTGCCTTCCAAGATGACGTAATGTCTGTTTTGGTCAAGTAGTTTGGAAAAAAAAATTACCCGCAAAAAATGCGACTTATAAAAAGCAATCTTCATTCACTAAATGTACTGCAAAAAAGGCCAGTAAGGATAATTCATAATGCCGCCTACAGAGAACATACTAACTCCTTATTTCTAAAATCACAAATACTTCAACTTGCACGAAAAGGATGTGTCAGGCGCCATTACTCACAGTCTTATGAAGTGAACGGCATCTTCGTACTCCATCCCACACTCAATTAGAGCCAGGGCCACAAGCACGGGAGCTCTGGGAAAGAAAAACCAAAAAGCACAAATCAATAAAAAGGAGCATACCAATCTAATTCTAAAGCACACTAAAAAGGGACACCAATAGAACAAAATGTCTGTGCTGATACAGTAAATAGTGACCTTCAATGAATACCCCCATGATAGTGCGTCTTAGAGCCGGGTGTCTCAGTACTACATTTAGGACCTAATTTACTACGAAAAAATGGTATGTACATTTAGTGTGTTGTTTTTTTTTTACTGTAAATGGACCCAATCAAATGTGTGGTACAAACATACCTTCCCAGACCAGCAACACAATGCACAGCCACACAGCTGCCAGGCTCATCTCGGAACTTGGTCTGCAGCAGACTCAGCCAATCATCAACCACCTGCTCCGGGGGGGCGGAGCCGTCCTCAAATGGCATATCCTGCAACAAGTTATTTTGGATTGCTGCTGCAATTTCATTCTATATGGAAAATGACAATAAAGCGCATTCTGAAAAAAATTAATAAATTCTGATTTTATATATATATATATATATATATATATATATATATATATATATATATACACCCTGGACTGGTGGCCAGCCAATCACAGGGCACATATAGACAAACAACCATTCACACTCACATTCATACCTATGGACAATTTGGAGTGTAATTAACTCCAAAAGCTAATTAACCTAGCATGTTTTTGGAATGTGGGAGGAAACCGGAGTACCCGGAGAAAACCCACGCATGCACGGGGAGAACATGCAAACTCCACACAGAGATGGCCGAGGGTGGAATTGAACCCTGGTCTCCTAGCTGTGAGGTCTGTGCGCTAACCACTCGACCCCTATATATCAGATATACTATATATATCAGAATCAGAATGCAGCAGCTCCATTTTCAGTGCAAGACAGTATAACAAAATACAAAATATAGAAAATAATAAATATAGAAAATAATAAATATAGAAAATAATAAATATAGAAAATAATAAATAATAAATAATAAATAATAAATAATAAATAATAAATAATAAATAATAAATAATAAATAATAAATAATAAATAATAAATAATAAATCCTCGTGAGGATAAGCGGTAGAAAATGAATGAATTAATAAATAATAAATATAGAAGGATTTACATTGTCGAGGACGATTGGTTGCCATGGTTACAAATTGTTGATAGAGATGATGGCTCCAGGAAAGAAACTGTTTTTTTTTTTAGTCTGTTTGTCCGTGCCCTGAATTCCCGCGACATGTTCCAAGAGAGAGCTGCACGGTGGACACGAGTTCAATTCCACCCTCGGCCATCTCTGTGTGGAGTTTGCATGTTCTCCCTGTGCATGCGTGGGTTTTCTCCGGGTACTCCGGTTTCCTCCCACATTCCAAAAACATGCTCGGTTAATTAGCCACTCCTAATTGTCCATAGGTATGAATGTGAGTGTGAATGGTTGTTTGTCTATATGTGCCCTGTGATTGGCTGGCCACTATGATCCTGAGAATGAGAAAAAAAAAAAGTAGTACACTCACCAGGACTCGAATGCCCTCCTGTTCCACTGGTGCTTTGTCGTAAGTAGCAGCACATACTCTCACCAGGGTGTTAGCGCCATATGCCTTCAGATCCTTCAGATTAACACACGATCAAATAGCATGTCACTCTGACTTCAAACACAGCTTAGGAGTAAAATTACAAATGGTGTTAATAAAAAAAAAAAAAAAAAAAAAAAAAAAAGAGCGTCCTACCTCTATAAACCTTCCAAGTTGTGCATTAGTGGGATTGTGCGTGATAAGGAACCTTAAACAGTCATAGGAGATTTCCACTGCAGCCGGTCGATTCATTTTTATTTAATTTACAAAAATGGTACTGTGCTTTATAAAAAAGGATGGCCAAAAAAAAAAAAAAAAAAAAAAGACCTGTGCTGGCTTTCCTTAAAAATTTCTCAGCCCAAAAATTACTCAGCAAAGTAAATTAGCGTAGAAAGGGAGTGGCGAGGAAGTCAAAGGCAATGCAAAGCCTCCTCTGTTCCCAAAACGGTGTCCTTTCTTCATATGGGTTTGACAGGATGGCAATGAAAGCCTGCAAAAGGTAGAGACAGTCACTCAGTGATATATTGTGTATATGACGGAAAATATGATTTTATCCTCCGATGAGGACGGTTGTCCTTTGAGAAGGTTATCCCATCAACGTACACACAGAAAGGCTGGAAGCTGAAGTCGACAGAACAAACAAATCTGAGGCCAATCAGCATCCCTAGAAGACATTGTCGGTAACCTTTAAAGTTCCACGGTACTTGTGTGTTTTGACATACCTGTGTGAGTGTGTATGGCAGTATTTGTGCCTTTGGAGTATCTGGTTCACTTGTCCACAATGAGCAGCAGGTGCTGGGCTTGGCAGAACTCCCCTTCACGTCTTGCAAACGCCATACATGTGCAGCCTAAGAAAGAGACCAATATGTCATGTGTGTACACTCTGGGATTTCTCGCATTTAGGTCCAACGGGGAATTAATCAACAGAAACATTGGTTTGGTAATGGTAATGGTGGTAATGGTAATGGTTTAATTTCATTTGAACATGCATCAGATTACAATTGAGTGCATCCCGTAATCAGTTCACAGTTCCACATGTTACTTTTACAATCAGTAACTGTTACATTTGTTCACTTCCTGCTTTCATAATATAATTTAAGTTTTTTTATTTTATTTTATTTTTTTATTTAATGACAATTTTTTTTTGTTTTTGATTTTTTTTAATGGTTTTATTTCATTCGAACATGCATCAGATTACAATTGAGTGCATCCCATAATCAGTTCCCAGTTCCACATGTCCAAAAGGAGTAGGAAGAAGCAAAGCTTATTAAATCCTACCCCTCCATCTGGTACTTTTACAATCAGTAACTGTTACATTTGTTCACTTCCTGCTTTCATAATATAATTGAAGTTTTTTTATTTTTTTGTCACATACCAAACTACGTGCTGATATGAGCATCCAATGCCATAATGGGTACCATAGTAAGTATCAATATAGTGATTATATATATATATATATATATATATATATATATATATATATATATATATATATATATAGCACATCATGACTGGTTCAAGACTCTTCATCCTTGTATTTAGCAAACATCAACTGCTTGTATTGTTTCTTGAATTGGCTCATCGTTGTGCATTGTTTGAGGTCCTTACTCAATCCATTCCATAGTTTGATTCCACATACTAAAATGCTATGGCTTTTTAACATAGTCCTAGCATATACCGTATTTTCCGGACAATAAGTCGCACAAGGCCAGAAACGCATAATTAGGTAGAAAAAACATACATACGTCGCGACGGAGTATAAGTCGCATTTTTGGCAGGTAATTTATTTTCCAAACTACTTGACCAAAACAGACATTTTTGTCTCTTGGAAGGCAAATTCTAACATGAATAAAAGAATAGAGAACAGGCTGAATAGGTGTAAGATATGCTAACACAATGCTTATTCAGCTACACAAAAAATAAACATAAACAGAAAAGGTGTTTTTTTTTTCATTTATAAGTCGCTCTGGAGTATAAGTCGCAGGAACAGCCAACCTATGAAAAAAAAGTGCGACTTATAGTCCGGAAAATACGGTAAGTGTTTCAAATGGAGTTCTTCCCTGAGATCATATTTCTCCTCTCTTGTAGAGAAGTATTAAATGACAGTTTTAGTTAATTGGTTAATTTTAGCCTTATGTATTATTTTAGCTGTTTGAAGATGAACTATATCAGCAAGTTGAAGTATTTGTGATCTTAGAAATAAGGAGTGAGTATGTTCTCTGTAGGCGGCATTATGAATTATCCTTACTGGCCTTTTTTGCAGTACATTTAGCGAGTGAAAATTGATTTTATAGTTATTACCCCAACTATTGTTTTTTGATTACTGACCGTAAAAAGTTCCTGTTTAGGCTATAAATCATGTGGAAAAATGTCTCAGCTCTTCTCTGTTTTAAAGACCAAATACAAACTTGAAATTGACCAAATGAACCATACTAGCAGGGCAAATGGATTTCAGTTTGTTTCAACCTGACCAATCACAGCAAGGGTGAATGGACACTCAAAGGCCTGTAATATATGGGGTGTATGAGTATTTTTGTTTAAAAAATAATAATAATAAAAAACAACCGGTACTCACCGTGATGTGAGCTGAGGTGATAGTTCATTGAGCACACACAGGACAATGTGACTGCTCCTGGATGTAGACACACCATTGATGGTGATGCTGTTGTTGTTTTGGTTCTGCTCCCGGCTGACAAAGGCCCGCTAGCTTGATGCTAAGCTGCTGTGCAGTGGAAATCATTAGCAAGGGGAGGTTAGCTTGCAGCACATTCTAGCGATATATTTCAACAACATATTCAAGGATAAGACGTGTTTTTGCGACATGTATTAAGATGTTGCTCTTACCAGATGATATTTATAATCATCAACTGTCGAGTATGACATTGAACACAACTGTCACTGAATAAAGGTTTCTGGGCTATGGTGCTATGCTAGTTAGTGATAACTATTAACGGATTCACTGATTTATGATGTCATTAAACTCTAACCGTTAGCTGGGTCGGCGTTCCAATCAACCGACATGTTAAATACGCAATTTTAGAACCCGGACGCCATTGTTTACACGAATATTATCGTACATATAAAAGTGCAAAGCTTAAAATACATTTAAGGCAAGTTTTAACCTCGAAATATTCAACAAGATCCGCTTACAAAAAGCATCCGATATTAAGACTGTAACAACAAAAAGCCGTACGACATACGCTATAAACAACGGTATATAAAAAAGTACATACGTACGCACCGTGGTGTTCTCAAAATGTCAGAGTAGCGTCTATTAAGAGTTTAATCGGCTTGGGAAGACATGTTGAAACGAAATGTTGAAATGGAACCAAATAACACGCATCGCCAACTTGGCTACAGGGTTTTCAAAGTCAAATGAACACCCCGTGAAATCCCATTGCAGTTTATTCCCTCACCGTTTATTTAGTCTTACTTTGAAGGGTAAATACTACTACATCCGGTTTTTAACTTTCCTCTCATTGAACGGATGTTTTCCTTTGGAGTTTATTCGTATGTGCTGTAGCATTTTATACAAATATAATAGCATTATACAGTCAGATAAATAGATGGACAGATAGATATATAATAATATATTAAAAATTATAAAATTATAAAATTATAAAATTATAAAATTATAAAATTATAAAATTATAAAATTATAAAATTATAAAATTATAAAATTATAAAATTATAAAATTATAAAATTATAATTAATTTTAATAATTTTAATAATTTTAATAACATTTATTTTTAAAAATGTATCAATATCGGTGCTACTGGCCCTGTATTTACTTGGTATCGGATTGATACCAATTCGAGGGGTATCGCACCCCACTCGGGACTGCAATATGAGGCAAACAGGCAGGTCATATGAGTCTCCATTAACTTGTTTATATGAGATAAAGAGGACCCCATGAAAAGAATGGTGTTCCTCACTCATAGACGTAGGCCAGGGGTGTCCAAAATGCGGCCCGAGGCCAATCTCATGAGTAAGATAGCCAGTCAGTACAGTCAAATTAACTGCTGTTAGTCTATAGCCACCAAGTAACGTTAGCTAATTTGATCATATACATTCCATAATGTTCACTCATTCATTTTCTACCGCTTATCTGTCCGGGGGACGGGGGGGTGCTGGAGCCTATCCCAGCTGTCTTTGGGGTACACCCTGGACTGGTGGCCAGCCAATCACAGAGCAGATATAGACAAACAACCATTCACACTCACATTCATACCTATGGACAATTTGGAGTCGCTAATTAACCTAGCATGTTTTTGGAATGTGGGAGGAAACCGGAGTACCCGGAGAAAACCCACACAGAGATGGCCGAAGGTGGAATTGAACTCGAGTCTCCTAGCTGTGAGGCCTGCGAGCTAATCACTCGTCCGTCGTGCAGCCCATATTTTCAAACAGTTTAACAATAATTCATGGTTCCATTTATCACAGTGAGTCTTCCAGGTCCTGATGCAGCAAAACAGTCCCAGACCATCACACTACCACCACCATATTTTACCTTTGGAATAATGTTCATTCATTTATCTACCGCTTATCCTCACGAGGGTCGTCACCAGCTGTCTTCTTTGGGCGAGAGGCGGGGTACACCCTGTACTGATGGCCAGCCAATCACAGGGCACATATAGACAAACAACCATTCACACTCACATTCATACCTACAGACAATTTGGAGTGGCTAATTAACCTAGCATGTTTTTGGAATGTGGAAGGAAACCCACGCATGCACGGGGAGAACATTAAAACTCCACACAAGCCGAGAGTGGAATTGAACTCGGGTCTCCTAGCTGTGAGGCCTGCATGCTAACCACTCGACCACCGTGCAGCCCATCTGCAATATAATGAATACAATATAATTTCAATTACTATTGTACCGGATGAGGATTTGATGAGCGCTGAGTATTACTAAATATTTTTTTTTTACCCTGGGTAAAAGAATGCCGCCCTGGGTAACCACCATTTTGTATTAACATCGTCTTAACAAAAGACGCACAGAATATGATAAAAAAAAACCCTGTAACATTTCATTCCAATGAGTGTACATACAGTGTGGGACAAAAAAGGGTGTGGCTCCGTGTATTTACTTCCCGCAAAAGCCCCCACAGAGGCCCACATGTGTGAACAGTGGATGGATAATTGGTCCCATATGAAACCATATGTACTTATACTATACATATGTATCGTTCTTTTGCTAGGTTTTGGGTGTTGTACTACATAGTTGTATTGTTAATTCTAACAAGACCGGGCATGTGTGTGTATGTGTGTGTGTGTGTAGGTGTGTGCGATGACGTAGGAGAGTCTGAATCTGGTTTGGCAGGATCCGAGTAAAGGCTGAGCAAAGAAGACGCAAATCCTGAAAGGCGGAAAGGAGCGAAATGCTTTTTTCACCAGATGTTCCGTGTTTAATGTTGTAAACTCATTCTTTCTGTTGGTTTTTTTTCCAAGTGCCAGAGTTTTAAAAGAAGTTTCATCACCGGGTAAGTGTATTTCATGTATTTTCTTGTATCACAAATATAACTTTTTCAATAGTAACACAAGTATGTCGCCAGCGGGGGATTGAACAGTAAACAAGCCTATTGTAAACACTATTAAGCTAAGTTATTCCAATGAAACGAATGAATCCTTTTATTCTCGGAAACTTTAGCTTGATGAAAAAAGATTCTTACTTCATGATGACAAATGGCGTCATAGTCGTATAGTGTATTGCGTGGATTGTTTCCACTGTGTGCGGCGACCGGGGTGAAACACATGTGTTAAAACCGACGTTAAAGTACATGACAACGGATGACACCTCGTTCACGAATGTCCCAACAAGCCTAGACAAGACAAAGGTCATTTTAGTAGGCAGTGGAGTTGCCATGGAGACTAGCGGTTGTTTTGTCAAAGCGGAATAGTCCTCGATGCTGTGCCTCGCCTGTTTTAAGTCATCTAAAAAAAAATCATTTTCTCAGCAAAACAGTGAGTTACTGTATCGGGAATATGTTAATCGATGATATACAGATTCCCTCCTTATGTGGTTTTCATCGGTAAATACATCAGTAAATGACTGACTGCATACTGAAAATCGAATGTACGGTATTTTTTTTAATTTGTACAAAAGCCCATTTTTCATTTTTTCTCTTTGCATTGTTCAATTTTGCTCCATTTCTCCAATTTTGCTGTCTTTTTATGTTTAATTTTACTTTTTTAATTTTATTTTTTAAGAGCCAAGGGGCCAAAAAAAATGAGTCATGGGCTGCAAATGGCCCACGAGTCACATATTGGACACCCCTGATCTACATGTATGATTTTGGTATCAAAGTAAAGGGCAGGTATTTACAATTTATATGAAAATGTGTAAATAAAGATGCTTGTGTAGTAATAATAATAAAATAGTTAAAATAGTTAAAATAGTTAAAATAGTTAAAATAGTTAAAATAGTTAAAATAGTTAAAATAGTTAAAGTAGTTAAACAAAAGTTAAAAAAGTTAAAAAAGTTAAAAAAGTTAAAAAAGTTAAAAAAGTTAAAAAAGTTAAAAAAGTTAAAAAAGTTAAAAAAGTTAAAATAGTTAAAATGGTTAAAATAGTTAAAATAGTTTAAAAAAAGCAAAAAAAGTAAAAAAAAAAGTTAAAAAAGTTAAAAAAGTTAAAAAAGTTAAAAAAGTTAAAAAAGTTAAAAAAAAGTTAAAATGGTTAAAATAGTTAAAATTGTTAAAATTGTTAAAATTGTTAAAATGGTTAAAATAGTTAAAATAGTTAATGTTAAAAAAGTTGCCGTACTGAAGTCAGATCAACTAAAACATATTCTTCCAACAACAATAACTGGACAGTAAAAAATACAAATATATTTTGACAATGACTTCAATGGGACTTATTGTGCTCATTTTTCGACCCTTTGTATTGAGTTGTGGGCCTATAGAGCAGCTACACACAATAACCTGCACAGAAAACTTTTTAGATTTTCCAGAATCTGCACCTATTCCCGCCAAAACGGTCTGTTTTGATTTATTCCACCCACGGCCCAGCTCTGGGCATGCCCATCATTCCGTGCTTCTTAACAATAAACCATATAAGGAAGGCTTTCCCGGATGGGCATGCCCGGAACACCAGGGAGGCGTCCAGGAGGCATCCGGACTAGATGCCCAAGCCCCTCAAATCGACAAATAAACCCTTTATAATAAAAATAAAAATAAAAATAAAAATAAAAATAAAAATAAAAATAAAAATAAAAATAAAAATAAAAATAAAAATAAAAATAAAAATAAAAATAAAAATAAAAATAAAAATAAAAATAAAAATAAAAATAAAAATAAAAATAAAAATAAAAATAAAAATAAAAATAAAAATAAAAATAATTTTGCATGTTACCCCATGCATGCGTGGGTTTTCTCCGGGTACTCCGGTTTCCTCCTAAAATGTGATATCTTTTTGAATTTTTTCTTCATAAACTGAAGCGGAACAAGTGAGTCGGACTGTTTTTTCTTTCCCAAACCACCTAAACCTCACCCACATCAGTGTTTCCACTGCATGTTCTTGCTTGGCAGCACCAATCAGTGACGTGCGACATGCTTGCACATGCATGCACACGCTCATAGCTGGCAACGTTGGGATTGTTTTTATTCTCAGGTTATGTTTTGGTTACTCTTTATGCTGTGCTGCTATTATCAATGTTCTGTATACAGCATATGGTAATACCGGAAAACTTTCTCTCAGGGTACACGCCCAAGTGATGATTCCAATGGTAAAAGTATTATTCTTCTACTGAGATAAAATGAGATAAAAAGTCGTAATTATGAGAAAAAAGTCAAAATTATGAGATAAAAAGTCAAAATTATCAGATAAAAAGTCAAAGTTATCAGATAAAAGTCCCAATTATGAGATAAATAGTCCTAATTATGAGAAAAAAAGTCAACATAATAGGATAAAAAGTCAAAATTATGAGATAAAAAGTCAAAGTTATGAGATAAAAATCCCAATTATGAGATAAATAGTCCTAATGAGAGAATTAAAAAATTAGAAATGAGAAATGAGGAAAAAAAAGTCAACATAATAAAATAAAAAGTCAAAATTATTAGATAAAAAGTCATAATTATGAGAAAAACATCAAAATTAAGAGATAAAAAGTCTAAATTATTAGATAAAAAGTCTAAATTATGAGGAAAAAACATCAAAACTATGAGATTAAAAGTCAAGCTTATTAGTTAAAAAGTCAAAATTATCAGATAAAAGTCAAAGTTATGAGATGAAAGTCCCAATTCTGAGAGAAATAGTCCTAATTATGAGAAAAAAGTCAACATAATAAGATAAAAAGTCAAAATTCTGAGATAAAAAGTAAAAATTATGAGAACAAACATCAAAATAATGAGATAAAAAGTCAAAATTATCAGTTAAAAAGTCAAAGTTATGAGATGAAAGTCCCAATTATGATATAATAATAATAATAATAATAAAAACCATATTCAGCAGTCCATCAATGTGACTGTGAGTGTGAATGGTTGTTTGTCTATACTGGATGTGCTTTATGATTGGCTGGAAACCAGTCCAGGGTGTACGCCGCCTCTCGTCCAAAGTCACCTGGGACAGGCTCCATCACCCCCCCGCAACCATGGATGGATGGATGGATGGATGGATGGATGAGTTTTTTTGTCACAGGGCCCAGAATTCCTGGTTGTAATTCCCTCACTTGCCAGTGATTGTTTTCTGATTTAACTGTGTTTCCCACTTTGTCCTTTAGGGGGGGGCACATTTCATCACCCAGGCAAGAGCAGCCGCAGGGATGAACTGGTCGGGCCTTGAGAGTCTGTTGAGTGGAGTCAACAAGTACTCCACGGCATTTGGGAGGATCTGGCTGTCCATGGTGTTTGTCTTCCGTGTGCTGGTGTTTGTGGTGGCAGCACAGAGAGTTTGGGGCGATGAGAGCAAAGACTTTGTGTGCAACACACGGCAGGTAAGACGACATGCAAAGCGGAATACACATGTGCTGTTTATGTCAACAAAAAGGGCAAATGAGTTAGCATGAGGGAGCTAACGATACATGTCATGAAACACACCTATTTCAACGATAAAGCCCTTAAAAAAAAAGAAAAAATTAACAAAAAAGCCAGTTTCTGCTACTGAAAAACATGATACCAATTTCAAATCAAAATAATGACATAAAAAGTCGTAATTATGAGAAAAACATCACAATTATGAGATAAAAAGTCCAAATAATGAGATAAAAAGTCAAAATTATGAGAAAAAAAATTCAAAATTATGAGATGAAAAAGTCAAAAATAATGAGATAAAAAGTCCGAATTATGAGGAAAAAATGACAAAATTATGAGATAAAAAAGTCAAAAATAATTGGATAAAAAGTCGTAATTATGAGAAAAACGTCACAGTTATGAGATAAAAAGTCAAAAATAATGAGATAAAAAGTCATAATTATAAGAAAAAATGTCAAAATTATGAGATAAAAAGTCAAAATTATGAGGAAAAAAACATTAAAGTTATGAGGTAAAAAGTCAAAATTATGAGATAAAAAAGTCAAAAATAATTGGATAAAAAGTCGTAATTATGAGAAAAAACATCACAGTTATGAGATAAAAAGTCAAAAATAATGAGATAAAAAGTCATAATTATAAGAAAAAACGTCAAAATTATGAGATAAAAAGTCAAAAATAATGAGATAAAAAGTCCGAATTATGAGGAAAAAAATGTCAAAATTATGAGATAAAAAAGTCGTAATTATGAGAAAAAACTTCACAGTTATGAGTTAAAAAGTCAAAAATAATGAGATAAAAAGTCATAATTATAAGAAAAAAGTCAAAATTATGAGATAAAAAGTCAAAATTATCAGATTAAAACAAAATCAAAATAATGAAATAAAAAGTTGAAATTATGAGATAAAAAGTCCTAATTATCAGATTAAAAAATCTAAATAATGACATAAAAATTTTAATTATGAGATAAAAAAGTCAAAATTATCAGATAAGTCATAATTATCAGATAAAAAGTCGAAATTATGAGATAAGAAAGTTAAAATAATGAGATAAAAAGTCAAAATTGTGAGATAAAAACGTCAAAAATATCAGGCAACATCGTAATTATGAAATTAAAAGTCAACATGATAAGATAAAAGCCAAAATGATGAGATAAAAAGTCAAAATTATGAAAAAAAACATTAAAATTAAGAGATAAAAAGTCAAAATGATCAGATAAAAAGTCAAAATGATCAGATAAAAAAATCTAAATAATCAAATCAAAATAATGACATAAAAAGTTGAAATTATGAGATAAAAAAATCAAAATTATCAGATAAGTCATAATTATCAGATAAAAAGTTGAAATTATGAGATAAGAAAGTTAAAATAATGAGATAAAAAGTCAAAATTGTGAGATAAAAACGTCAAAAATATCAGGTAACATCGTAATTATGAAATTAAAAGTCAACATGATAAGATAAAAGCCAAAATTATGAGATAAAAAGTCAAAATTAAGAGAAAAAAACATTAAAATTAAGAGATAAAAAGTCAAAATGATCAGATAAAAAAAATCAAAATAATCAAATCAAAATAATGACATAAAAAGTTGAAATTATGAGATAAAAAAGTCAAAATTATCAGGTAAGTCATAAGTCATAATTATCAGATAAAAAGTCAAAATTATGAGATAAGAAAGTCCAAATAATGAGATAAAAAGTTAAAATCGTGCGATTAAAAGGTCAAAAATATCAGGTAAACATTGTAATTATGAAATTAAAAGTCAACATGATAAGATAAAAGTCAAAATTATGAGATAAAAAGTCCTAATTACAGACTTGTTCTTGTTCTTTGGTTTTTGTCAAAATTATCAGATGAAAAAATCAAAATAATGACATAAAAAGTTGAAATTATGAGATAAAAAAGTCAAAATTATCAGATGAAAAAATCAAAATAATGACATAAAAAGTTAAAATTATGAGATAAGAAAGTCAAAATGATCAGATAAGCCATAATTATCAGATAAAAAGTCAAAATTGTGACATAAGTCATAATTTTCAGATAAAAAGTCAAAATGATGAGATAAGAAAGTCAAAATAATGAGATAAAAAGTTAAAATCGCGCGATTAAAAGGTCAAAAATATCAGGTAACATCGTAATTATGAAATTAAAAGTCAACATGATAAGATAAAAGTCAAAATTCTGAGATAAAAAGTCCTAATTATCAGATAAAAAAAGCAAAATAATGACATAAAAAGTTGAAATTATGAGATAAAAAAGTCAAAATTATCAGATAAAAAGTCAAAATTCTGAGATAAAAAATCCTAATTACAGACTTTGTCTTGTTCTTTGGTTTTTGTTGTCTGATTTCCTTCCTGCAATGGATTGTGTTAATTTGTCATTGTTGTTTCGTAGCCGGGCTGTACCAACGTCTGCTACGACCACATCTTTCCCATCTCCCACATCCGTCTGTGGGCGCTGCAGCTGATCTTTGTCACCTGCCCGTCCCTCATGGTGATGGCTCACGTTAAATTCCGAGAAGGGAAGGACAAGAAATACGTGGAGCTGCACCAAGGCTCTCACTTGTACGCCAACCCGGGCAAGAAGCGAGGAGGTCTGTGGTGGACCTATCTGCTGAGTTTGGTCTTCAAAGCCGGCTTCGACATCTCGTTCCTCTACATCCTGTATCGGATTTACCACGGATATGATCTACCTAAGTAATTGCCGGAAATATAATCGAAGTTTCTTTTTAAACGAGGTGCTTAATGCGATTTTAATGTTCCCAGGTTATCCAAGTGTTCCCTGGAACCGTGCCCCAACACGGTGGACTGCTTCATTAGCCGGCCAACTGAGAAGAAGATCTTCATGCTGTTCATGGTGGTCTCCAGCGCCTTGTGCATCTTCATGTGCATCTGCGAGATGTTTTATCTCATCGGCAAGCGCATCGCCAAACAACTGAAAGTCCAACACGAGAACGAAAGGATGCTGTTTGCCGACCAGCACGAACTCACCAACATGGCTCCGCCCCGGTCGCTGTACAGGAAGACCGATCCGACCCTGGGAGGGAGAGAACTAAGTCTGAACAAGCGGGACAAGGCCAAAGAAATCGGTGCTACTACGACATTGTAGACATACGGAAAAGACTTTCCGAAAAAACTTTCAAAGACCGTTGGGACTACCGAGAAAAAAAAATGGCACTTTGGCGTTAAAAATGGAGGACCTTTATCGTGCCGTCACGTCAAAATCAATCAAAACAAAGCAGCGACTCGGGGACTGCCACTTATGTAACTTCAAAAGATCGGAATTCCGGAATCGGAATGTCCGAGCAATTTTTTTTTTTGGTGATGTTCACAACCGCTTATGTCAACACGAGTCAGCCATTTTGAGTGATGTCGGCTTAAAAAGGGTTTCGCTTTCGAATTTTGCGTGACAATTTTTGATGTTCGGAGAAAAGTCGCTTAACGATTATGAAATCTGTCGCTAAGTTTCGTTTTCATGATTTACCTTTTTTTTTTAACTATTCCGAAATAATTTGCTCGATTCGGATTTCGGATTTTAACCTTTATACACCATCGTAATGCATTAAAAATAAAACTAAATAAAACTAAAAAATTAAAGTAAGCTAATTTTTTCACTATTATTATTATTATTATTGTTTTTATTATAATGCCTGAAGAGTATTATTACATTTTTTTCCCAAAAATATCAAATAAAAAAAATATTTTTTCCCAAAATATGGAGGAATTCGAGGTGCTATTTGTGGGGGTTTATGCGCCCCCCCCCCAAAAAAAACTTGAACCCATAAAACGACCCCAAAAATCAATCATACCCTAAATTATTAAACATATGTATAAAATGTCTTGCAAAGCATCTTCCTGCTGGAAAATATTGAGTCAATTGACTTGTGAGATGGCACTCTCTGCTCGATTCATAACTGCAGATAATAATTTGCTCGATTCGGATTTCGGATTTTAACCTTTACACACCACCACAATGCATTCAAAATAAAACTAAATAAAACTAAAAAATTAAAGTAAGCTAATTTTTTCACTATTATTATTATTATTGTTTTTATTATAATGCCTGAAGAGTATTATTCAATTTTTTTCCCAAATATATCAAATAAAAAAAATATTTTTCCCAAAATATGGAGGAATTCGAGGTGCTATTTGTGGGGGTTTATGCCCCCCCCCCCCCCCCCCCCAGAAATGGCCAAAAAACTTGAACCCATAAAACGACCCCAAAAATCAAACATACCCTAATTTATTAAACATAAGTATAAAATGTCTTGCAAAGCATCTTCCTGCTGGAAAATATTGAGTGAATTGACTTGTGAGATGGCACTCTCTGCTCGATTCATAACTGCAGATAATAATTTGCTCGATTCGGATTTCGGATTTTAACCTTTACACACCCCCATAATGCATTCAAAATAAAACTAAATAAAACTAAAAAACTTAAAGTAAGCTAATTTTTTCACTATTATTATTATTATTGTTTTTATTATAATGCCTGAAGAGTATTATTCAATTTTTTTCCCAAAAATATCAAATAAAAAAAATATTTTTTCCCAAAATATGGAGGAATTCGAGGTGCTATTTGTGGGGGTTTATGCCCCCCCCTCCCAGAAATGGCCAAAAAACTTGAACCCATAAAACAACACCAAAAATTAAACATACCCTAAATTATTAAACATATGTATAAAATGTCTTGCAAAGCATCTTCCTGCTGGAAAATATTGAGTGAATTGACTTGTGAGATGGCACTCTCTGCTCGATTCATAACTGCAGATAGCGCCATCAAAAAAAAATTATTTTTTTTTGCATTGATTGTTTTATTTTAGATTTATTGTGGTGGAAAAATGCTAAAAACGATATCGTTGTGCGAATACTACTTCTTTGAAATGATATCATCTGCTCAAGCTGAAATGACAGTACTGTACAGTACATGTCTAAATACACCAGAGGGCGCTACACTTCAATGAAAGACAGTCCTACACTGCTTGTGTTTATATTATATTTTGTGTTGTTTTTTTTTAAAGCTGCATGCTACATTGATGCTACTGATGCGACTTTGAAGTCAAGTGTGTGTTTCAGTATGAATTGTGTTTTTTTTTTTTTTTTGGTGTGTGTGTGTGTTTGTGAAATAACCCAGCGAGGCGGAATGTCCTTTGTTTCAAGGTGAACCCTTGAAATGCAGCCTCAGCAGGCGGAGGAGACGTCATGTGGATGTGTCGTATCAGCTGGCATTTCTTGCTGCTCTACAGGACTGAGCGGAGAACACAAAGGATGACGCAGTGAGGCTCATTCGGGGTCAGAATGAAAGAATGGAGTGTGTGAATGGAGGTGTTGAAACTTGTTTTTAATGTGCTGTGACGAGACAGTTGCTTTGGTAATAAAATAATAATAATAATAATAATAATAATGCTGATGTTAACAATACTACAACACATGACGACATTAATAAACCGGTTATAAAAATGGTTTTCATCAATAATAAGAACACAATGGACTTAATGAATTGGTGTCACATATGGGGCCGACTTCATTCCAAAAACATGCTAGGTTAATTAGCGACTCTAAATTGTCCATAGGTATGAATGTGAGTGTGAATGGTTGTTTGTCTATATGTGCCCTGTGATTGGCTGGCCACCAGTCCAGGGTGTACCCCGCCTCTCGCCCCGAGAAGACAGCCGGTGACGACCCTCGTGAGGATAAGCGGTAGAAAATGAATGAACATTATTCCAACAGTAAAATATGGTGGTGGTAGTGTGATGGTCTGGGACTGTTTTGCTGCATCAGGACCTGGAAGACTCACTGTGATAAATGGAACCATGAATTATTGTTAAACTGTTTGCAAATATGGGCTGCACGGCGGACGAGTGATTAGCTCGCAGGCCTCACAGCTAGGAGACTCGAGTTCAATTCCACCCTCGGCTATCTCTGTGTGGGTTTTCTCCGGGTACTCCGGTTTCCTCCCACATTCCAAAAACATGCTAGGTTAATTAGCGACTCCAAATTGTCCATAGGTATGAATGTGAGTGTGAATGGTTGTTTGTGCCCTGGGATTGGCTGGCCACCAGTCCACCAGCCCGAAGACAGCTGGGATAGGCTCCAGCACCCCCTGCAACCCTTGTGAGGATTGTGGTAGAAAATGGATGGATGGATGGATGGAAGGATGGATGGATGGATGGATGGATGGATGGATGGATAGATGGATGGATGGATGGATGATGGATGGATGGATGGATGATGGATGATGGATGATGGATGATGGATGATGGATGATGGATGATGGATGATGGATGATGGATGGATCGATGGATCGATGGATGGATACAGGCCTCACAGCTAGAAAACCCGAGTTCAATTCCACCCTCGGTACTCCGGTTTCCTCCCACATTCCAAAAACATGCTAGGTTAATTAGCCACTCCAAATTGTCCATAGGTATGAATGTGAGTGTGAATGGTTGTTTGTCTATATGTGCCCTGTGATTGGCTGGCCACCTGTCCAGGGTGTACCCCGCCTCTCTCACAAAGACAGCTGTGATAGGCTCCAGCACCCCATGTGACCCTTGTGAGGATAAGCGGTAGAAAATGAATGAACATTATTCCAACAGTAAAATATGGTGGTGGTAGTGTGATGGTCTGGGACTGTTTTGCTGCATCAGGACCTGGAAGACTCACTGTGATCTCAGCTTAACTAACCTTCAAAAGTTTTGCTGGCACATTTCAGAAAGATAACATTATCCCAACAGTAAAATATGGTGGTGGTAGTGTCATTTTGTATTTGCAGCTTTCTTTCTTGCACACACAAATACCACAAGCATCCTAAATAAAAGTCAGAATTTTTTTTTGGGAGTGTGTGTGGGGGGGGGGGGGGGGGGGGATTTGAACAGGATACACATTTGTCGATGCAGTCCCAGTCACCGTTATGTAACCTGCCTTCAAAGTAGCAGTCAGTGGTGCCAGGTTTCTGCAGGGAGGGGGTTGAACACAGCATTTACACACAAATCAGCAGCGCCTGCTGTGGTGGCCAACGTTAGCAGCCCACATGGCTTCTTTCTGTGAGCTGGAGCCTGGAGGTTTAAAATAGATCAGCTCTCTCCCAGGCCTTTTAGCATGCATGATATTGGCGACTGTCTTGCGTAATACTCAGAAACTCTTTCAAGATTTCAAGATTCTTAGTGTATAATCTGGAATTAATCTAATCAATTAATCACCAAAAAAACCACAATCATCCCAGTTTTGCTTGTTTTGGGTTTTTAGGTTTGCACAAGTAAGCTGATGGTAAATATTGTAATATTACTGCTGATGATTGAAGGTATTTGCTCAATTTTGCTAGCTAAATTTTGTTAGCTAAAGCTAAACACAAATTCAAAGGATACTTATACACGCACCCTCACAAAAAAGCCTGGACGTATGTATTAGGTATTGTTGTCAGGAATAAACAATCTGGGTTTCATTATAATTGTAATAAGACCCGCTTACTTGTAGGCATACAGGGACTGCAGATAAGCCCGGACATATGTATTAGGTTTTGTTGTCAAAAATAAACAATCTGGTTTTCATTATAATTGTTATAAGACATGCTTACTTGTAGGCATACAGGGACTGCAAAGAAGCTCGGACGTATGTATTAGGTATTGTTGTCAGGAATAAACAATCTGGTTCTCATTATAATTATTACGTAATAAGACCCGCTTACTTGTAGGCATGTAGGGACTGCAGATAAGTCCAGACTTCTGTATTAGGTATTGTTGTCAAAAATAAACAATCTGGTTTTCATTATAATTGTAATAAGACCCGCTTACTTGTAGGCATACAGGGACTGCAGATAAGCTCGGATGTATGTATTAGGTATTGTTGTCAGGAATAAACAATCTGGTTCTCATTATAATTGTAATAAGACACGCTTACTTGTAGGCATACAGGGACTGCAGATAAGCTTGGACGTATGTATTAGGTATTGTTGTCAGGAATAAACAATCTGGTTCTCATTATAATTGTAATAAGACCCGCTTACTTGTAGGCATACAGGGACTGCAGATAAGCCCGGATGTATGTATTAGGTATTGTTGTCAGGAATAAACAATCTGGTTCTCATTATAATTGTAATAAGACACGCTTACTTGTAGGCATACAAGGACTGCAAATAAGCCCCGGCGTATGTATTAGGTATTGTTGTCAGGAATAAAAAATCTGGTTCTCATTGTAATTGTAATAAGACACGCTTACTTGTAGGCATACAGGGACTGCAGATAAGCCCGGACGTATGTATTAGGTATTGTTGTCAGGAATAAACAATCTGGTTCTCATTATAATTGTAATAAGACACGCTTACTTGTAGGCATACAGGGACTGCAGATAAGTCCGGACGTCTGTATTAGGTATTGTTGTCAGAAATAAACAATCTGGTTTCCATTATAATTGTAAAAAGACCCGCTTACTTGTAGGCATACAGGGACTGTAGATAAGCCCAGATGTCTGTATTAGGTATTGTTGTCAGGAATAAACAATCTGGGTTTCATTATAATTGTAATAAGACCCGCTTACTTGTAGGCATACAGGGACTGCAGATAAGCTCGGATGTATGTATTAGGTATTGTTGTCAAAAATAAACAATCGGGTTCTCATTATAATTGTAATAAGACATGCTTACTTGTAGGCATACAGGGACTGCAAATAAGCCCGGACGTATGTATTAGGTTTTGTTGTCAAAAATAAACAATCTGGTTTTCATTATAATTGTAATAAGACACGCTTACTTGTAGGCATACAGGGACTGCAGATAAGCCCGGTTGTATGTATTAGGTATTGTTGTCGGGAATAAAAAATTTGGTTCTCATTATAATTGTAATAAGACACGCTTACTTGTAGGCATACAGGGACTGCAGATAAGCCCGGACGTATGTATTAGGTATTGTTGTCAGGAATAAACAATCTGGTTCTCATTATAATTGTAATAAGACATGCTTACTTGTAGGCATACAGGGACTGCAGATAAGCCCAGATGTCTGAAATTAGGTATTGTTGTCAGGAATAAACAACGTGGTTTTCATTAGAATTGTAATAAGACACGCCTACTTGTAGGCATACAGGGACTGCAAATAAGCCCGGACGCATGTATAAGGTATTGTTGTCGGGAATAAACAATCTGGTTCTCATTATAATTGTAATAGAACCGCTTATTTGTAGGCATACAAGGACTGCAAATAAGCCCCGGCGTATGTATTAGGTATTGTTGTCAGGAATAAACAATCTGGTTTTCATTATAATTGTAATAAGACCCACTTACTTGTAGGCATACAGGGACTGCAGATAAACCCGGATGTCTGTATTAGGTATTGCTGTCAGGAATAAACAATCTGGTTCTCATTATAATTGTAATAAGACCCGCTTACTTGTAGGCATACAGGGACTGCAGATAAGCCCGGATGTCTGTATTAGGTATTGTTGTCAGGAATAAACAACAATCTGGTTCTCTATAATTTGTTTTTTTAAGATTCCCTTATCCTCTATTCAAAACCCACTATTCGAGTCCTCATAGGGAGGATTTCTACATGATATAAAAACATACCCAGATCATCAGTATGTATCAAAAGAAAGACGACCTTGAATGTGTGTGTGTGTGTGTGTGTGTGTTACATTCTGCACAGATTCAGAGATTCGTCCTCGTCTTTTCACACATGCAACGCACAAGCAGCTAGCACCCACAGAGGACACTCACATAGACAATATAAAAGCTAGCAGCCACCCACACACTTATACACACACCTACAAGCTACACAACAACAAGGAAAGCAGTCAGCTAACCAAATGAGAGAAAAAACTGGTGGGCTTTCATCTTTTCTCATGTTAACATAAATGGCAGCCATAATGAAAGCGAGATTGAATTGCAAATGGCAACTGCTGCATCAGGGTGTTGGTAATGGTCACTGACAGATACGGAGATGATGCAAAATGAAGGTTTTTGTTGATATACAACATAGAAGTGGGCTGCACGGTGGTCGAGTGGTTAGCACGCATTAGGCTCCAGCACCCCCTGCGACCCTCGTGAGGATTGTGGTAGAAAATGGATGGATGGAAGGTTGGAAGGATGGAAAGTTGGATGGATGGATGGATGGAAGGATGGACAGATGGACAGATGGATGAAAGGATGGATGGATGGAAGGATGGATGGAAGGATGGATGGATGAATGGATGGAGGGAGGGAGGGAGGGAGGGATGGATGGATGGATGGATGAATGGAGGGATGGGTGGATGGATGGATGGAAGGATGGAAGGATGGAAGGATGGAAGGATGGAAGGATGGAAGGATGGAAGGATGGAAGGATGGAAGGATGGATGGATGATGGAAGGATGGATGGAAGGATGGAGGGATGGATGGATGGATGGATGGATGGATGGATGGATGGAAGGATGGATGGATGGATGGGTGGGTGGATGGAAGGATGGATGGATGGATGGATTGATGGAAGGATGGATGGAAGGATGGATGGATGGAAGGATGCATAGATGGATGGATGGAGGGATGGATGGATGGAGGGATGGATGGATGGATGGATGGATGGATGGATGGAAGGATGGATGGAAGGATGGATGGATGGAGGGAGGGAGGGAGGGAGGGAGGGAGGGAGGGATGGATGGAAGGATGGATGGATGGATGGATGAATGGAGGGATGGGTGGATGGATGGATGGAAGGATGGAAGGATGGAAGGATGGATGGATGGGTGGGTGGATGGAAGGATGGATGGATGGATGGATGGAGGGAAGGATGGATGGAAGGATGAATGGATGGAAGGATGCATAGATGGATGGATGGAGGGATGGATGGATGGATGGAGGGATGGATGGATGGATGGAAGGATGGATGGATGGAGGGATGGATGGATGGATGGAGGGATGGATGGAAGGATGGATGGATGGATGGATGGATGGATGAAAGGATGGATGGATGGATGGATGGATGGATGGAAGGATGGATGGATGGAAGGAAGGATGGATGGATGGATGGATGGATGGATGGATGGAGGGATGGATGGATGGATGGATGGATGGAGGGATGGATGGATGGATGAAAGGATGGATGGATGGATGGATGGATGGAAGGATGGATGGATGGAAGGATGGATGGATGGAAGGATGGATGGATGGAAGGATGGATGGATGGATGGATGGATGGAGGGATGGATGGATGGAAGGATGGATGGATGGAAGGATGGATGGATGGATGGAGGGATGGATGGATGGATGGATGGAGGGATGGAAGGATGGATGGATGGATGAAAGGATGGATGGAAGGATGGATGGATGGAAGGATGGATGGATGGATGGATGGAAGGATGGATGGATGGATGGATGGATGGAGGGATGGATGGATGGAAGGATGGATGGATGGAAGGATGGATGGATGGATGGAGGGATGGATGGAGGGATGGATGGATGGAAGGATGGATGGATGGATGGAGGGATGGATGGAAGGATGGATGGATGGATGAAAGGATGGATGGATGGATGGATGGAAGGATGGATGGATGAAAGGATGGATGGATGGATGGATGGATGGATGGAAGGATGGAAGGATGGAAGGATGGATGGATGGATGGATGGATGGACAACATATCAGTGATGTGTCTTTGAGCTATAGACCATTAAACCAGGTATAAGTGTACTCATTCTCAGTATTGGGAGTAACATAATAATTACTAATTCCTGTTTTCCCAGTAATTAGTAAACACTGGGACAATAATTGTAGAAACATCCGTAGTATTTAACTGAAAACTAACAAAGAACGGATCAAGCGGCCCAATTCATCTCCTCAGTCATGGTGGTCACAGGAAGTGGCACATGAATGAAGTATTCATAAAGGTAATATCCTTCTCTCTCTCTCTCTCTCTCTCTCTTCTCTCTCTCTCGCTCGCTCTTGCTCTCTCACGTTGGCCTTATTGAAATGCTCTAATTAATCAAGCCTTAAATAGACGAAGAGACCTACATTTGTGACACCACTTCTCATACGAATCCATCTCCAACACAGATGGGGCCACAGGCTATGTGGCTCATATCTATGTCTCTGTGTGTGTGTGTGTGTGTGTGTGTGTGTGTGTGTGTGTGTGTAAACCAAGAAATGCCCGAGGACTAGTTCAAACCCTGACCGGGTGACAGACTGGTACAAGCGTCCTTATGGACGTAATGTACAATACGTATCAGACCATATTTATTACCCACATTGGTAGCCTCCATCCTTGGTGGACATCAGATGAACATTAGTCACACCATCCGATGGAAGAAACTCAATTGGTGGGTAGTGATGGAATTACATTCGCATGTTGGGATGAAATATACTTGACTTGTTTTCTTGAAATATCTTTGTAATGAAATTTTTTTATCTTTTCATATTCCAGATAGTCCTCAAAAAACATATTTTGATATCATGCCATTCACATTTTTAACTTATTTTTATACATTTTAAGAAATTTTAGTTTTTGTGTTACTACCCCAACCTTCCATAAGTGGGTCAAAAATGACCCGGTCAGGTTGTTTTCTTGAAATATCTTCGTAATGAAATTTTTTTATCGTTTCATATTCCAGGTATTCCTCAAAAAACACGTTTTTGATATCATGCCATTCACATTTTTAACTTATTTTTATACATTTTAAGAAATTTTAGTTTTTGTGTTACTACCCCAACCTTCCATAAGTGGGTCAAAAATGACCCGGTCAGGTTGTTTTCTTGAAATATCTTTGTAATGAAATGTTTTTATCATTTCATATTCCAGGTATTCCTCAAAAAACATGTTTTTGATATCATGCCATTGACATTTTTAACTTACCTTTATGCAACACACAATGGATCCTCCCATTTTCTATTGTTGTACGGGGTCATTTTCTTTTTCAAAGATGTAAAAAAGTGAAAAATGAAGATGTTTCTAACATGAAATGATTCTTGTGTGGTCCTAAATATAATACTAAATATCATACAAGTGATTATTCCTAACCAAAATGGCAAAATTGTCATAAAAAGGCATTGATTCTAGTATGGGTGATTTTTGACCCCCTTATGGAAGAGTGTAGGGTCCAGTCACTCGTGCATCTAAGGGTTAAAGGTCGATGTAAGGACTGACGTGGGGGGGGGGGGGGGGTGTTGTTTTGGTTTTGGTTTAGCATCCTGGTCATGAGTCATTGTACCACCATGAGTACCTCCATCTTTGAAAGGGTTGTGTGAGTGGATGAGTGGTGAGCGTGAGCGTTTATGGTAATTGGTTTATTTTGTTGAACGATTATGCAGCCTGCCAGATGAAGAAGAAGAAGAAGAAGAAGAAGAAGAAGAAGAAGAACACGCTGCCAGGAAAATTCTCTTAAGCTTTTATCTCACTAAATGACTGAAGCAATGAATAATATTACAATTAAGAACCTTGGGATTTTGAGATTTGGCTTCTTCTTCTTGTGAGGAACCTTCATCAGGAGGAGAAAGTTCTTAAAGCCGAATTCCACTGTTGTACCTCCAGATGCTATTTTGGAGTGTTTACGTATGTGAAAGGTCACGACCTGGCCCCCAAGGTGTCACATGGGTCCAGAAAATGTTCAGAAAATAAAACACCCCCTTACTTTTCTCATACAAAAAAAAGTGATAAATCACTGCTTTTATTTTGAAAAACAAGAAGCGAACAAACTCGTAATATCGCCTGCTTGACACCGACGTTTGGTTTGGTCCATCCTGCTGCTCAGTGTTCAGACAATGTTTTTTTTAGTAAATTTCGTAAAATTTTTGTAAATTAATAATAATAATAATAATAACGAATTATTATTATGATTATTGTTATTATTATTATTAAGATTCATGAATAATAATAATAATAACAACTTCATAACAAATTAATAATAATAACAAATTATTATTATTATTAATGAATATTAATATGCACATCTACTATATGCTAATAATAATAATAATAATAATAATAACTTCATAACAAATTAATAATAAAAATAATGAAATATTATTACTAATGAATATTAATATTAATATTAATATCTACTATATGCTAATCATAATCAGAATAATACAAATTAATAATAACAATAAAAATATTATTATTATTATTAATGAATATTAATATGCACATCTACTATTTGCTAATAATAATCAGAATAATAAAAAAATAATAATAACAATAAAAATATTATTATTATTAATTAATATTAATATGCATATCTACTATATGCTAATAATAATAATCATAATAATTTAATAACAAATTAATAATAATAATAATAAACTATTATTATTATTCATTAATCTGAATATTAATAATAATAATAATTTGTTATAGAATTATTATGATGATGATGATTATTATTATTATTCATGAATCTTAATAATAATAATCATCATGTTTGTTATTATTGTTCATGAATTATTATTGGTTATTATTATTCATGAATCTTAATAATAATCATCATAATAATTTGTTATTTTTTATTATTTAAAAATTTAATTCTAAAATTATTAAAAATAAAAAACTAACAAAAATAAGTAAATAACTAAAATGTTTTAGTTATTTTTTAATAATAATAATAACAATAATAATAATAATAATTTGTTCAGTTAAGTGCTCTGAGAACGCATCATTTCCTCTATGTACTGTTTATAGGACAAAGGTGGGCCGCGGACATTTTTTTTATTTTCAAGTGAGCCCTGAGTTGGTAAAGTTTGATTTAAATCATCCAAATACGACAAGATACTGTCGGTATTCCATGTTATCATCACATAAGGATTCGAATGATGGGCAACATGGCCCCGTTCCCCATATGACACGGTTACACAGTCCCTTCCACAGTGAAGTTAAGAGTCACTTTGTATGTAAACAAACAACATAATCCCAGCATTATTGACTTTTGTTCATTCGTTGGTTCATCGGAGGAGTAGCTAGCTAGCTAGTTAGCTAGTTAGTTAGCCTAGCTACGATGGCTGCAGACAAATCCTATTAAATGTATGTCAGACCCCAACGGGCTTCCTCGGCTTCAAACACCAGCAGCCTCCGCTGGTAAATAAAAGTCGATGAAATGGAATCTTTGCTGCTGGGTAAAAGTAAAGGACGGCAGTAGAGGAATCGTACTCGTGCTAAGGGTTACATTTCAAATCATGCTAAGTTTGTCACATTAGTGGTTTGTTTTCATGAAATTATTAATGACATAGGATGGGCTCAGACTGCTGGCTTGCTTTTTAGAGATGACATATTTGGATCTTTGAGGGGAGCCGGATCTTGGTGAGTAGTTCCTTTCAAAGAGCCGTTCAAAAAAATGGCTCATTTGGGTCATTTTTATATTTATTACGTTTTAAGAAGGGCTGTATGGTGGATGAGTGGTTAGCGCACAGGCCTCACAGCTAGGAGACCACGGTTCAATTCCACCCTCGATACTCTGGTTTCCTCCCACATTCCAAAAACATGCTAGGTTATTATTGTACAGATAGGCTGCACGGTGGTCGAGTGGTTAGCATGTAGGCCTCACAGCTAGGAGACCCGAGTTCAATTCCACTCTCGGCCTGTGTGGAGTTTTAATGTTCTCCCCGTGTATGCGTGGGTTTCCTCCCACATTCCAAAAACATGCTAGGTTAATTAGCGACTCCAAATTGTCCATAGGTATGAATGTGAGTGTGAATGGTTGTTTGTCTATATGTGCCCTGTGATTGGCTGGCCACCAGTCCAGGGTGTACCCCGCCTCTCGCCCCAAGAAGACAGCTGGTGACGACCCTCGTGAGGATAAGCGGTAGAAAATGAATGAACATGATTCCAACAGTAAAATATGGTGGTGGTAGTGTGATGGTCTGGGACTGTTTTGCTGCATCAGGACCTGGAAGACTCACTGTGATAAATGGAACAAATAAATATGAGCTGCACGGTGGACAAGTGATCTCCCCGTGCATGTGTGGGTTTTTTTCCGGGTACTCCGGTTTCCTCCCACATTCCAAAAACATGCTAGGTTAATTAGCCACTCCAAATTGTCCATAGGTATGAATGTGAGTGTGAATGGTTGTTTGTCTATATGTGCCCTGTGATTGGCTGGCCACCAGTCCAGGGTGGACCCCGCCTCTCCCTCCAAGAAGACAGCTGGGATAGGCTCCAGCACCCCCCTCTTGAGGAGAAGCGGTACAAAATGAATGAATGAAAGTTTTAAGAAGAGAGAGAGAGAGAGAACGGTTCCCAGCTGTGACTCGGTTCCCATCATTCATTTTAATGAGCCGTTCAAACCGTTTGAACCGGTTCGTTTGTGAACTTTTGACATTTTTCCCATTTAAATGACCGACCTTCTTCCGGTTACGTTGTTGTGTCTGTATACTGAAACAAGCGTTGCGTAGCGGTTAGCATAGCGGTTAGCATAGGTGGTTAGCATAGCAGTTAGCATAGCCATTAGCATAGGTGGTTAGCATAGCCGTTAGCATTGCCGTTAGCATATCCGTTAGTATAGCGGTTAGCATATCCGTTAGCATAGCCGTTAGCCTAGCGGTTAGCATAGCCGTTAGCATAGGTGGTTAGCATAGCAGTTAGCATAGCCGTTAGCATAGGTGGTTAGCATAGCCGTTAGCATAGCGGTTAGCATAGCAGTTAGCATAGCCGTTAGCATAGGTGGTTAGCATAGCCGTTAGCATAGGTGGTTAGCATAGCCGTTAGCATAACCGTTAGCATAGGTGGTTAGCATAGCCGTTAGCATAGCGGTTAGCATAGGTGGTTAGCATAGCAGTTAGCATAGCCGTTAGCATAGCGGTTAGCATATCCGTTAGCATAGACGTTAGCATTGCAGTTAGCATAGGCGGTTAGCATAGCAGTTAGCATAGCGGTTAGCATAGCAAATGCAACCAGGCTACAGTCAGCGGTACATTGTTGTCAGATTTTTTTTCGCTTCCAAACTTCCCACTCATCCAAAGGAGAGCAAACAACATTGAAATTTATTTCATAGATTTTAAAATTAGCAACACTCTTCATGTTGTTACATTAATGTCAAAGATATGGCGGCCGGGCAGAGTAAACATTCAAACGCTCCGAACCCAGAAAGGATCCAAACCCAAAACCACAAAACACTAGGAAATAAATCCAAATTATACACAAATGCAGAAGAAAAATGTTCATATCTGGCAACATTATTCATCCACATTGCTTATTACGTGATGCGAGAATTTATCGAATCTGTTTTATGGAGGTTATGAGTTTTGTTTTTTTGGATCATTTCTGTGTTTCCGTCTCCCACCGTAGAAAGGCAAATACTGATCACATAGAATAATAATCTTTAAAATGATAATAATTATAGCAATCTCTGGTTAAAAAATACCATCATTTTAAGACAAACATTGTCCATCATTTCAGACATGATCTCGTTCAATACCTCTGATACTTATCGCCATAAAACTGCATTCATAATTACTTACATACATACGAAAATTAAACTTAGCGTAAAGTATTATTACACATATCGCTCAGGAAACACGTCTCACGTAGAATATAGCATGGATTTGTAAGCATATTGCTGAATGGTTATTACATTCACAATTTTTTTTGATAAATAAAAACATTGTGTTCATAAATCCTTCCGTGTCTGCATATTTTTTTTTTTTTTTTTTTAACGCATACCGTCTAGAAAACCCACAAAAAACGCACCGCTCACACACTCTTAATACGCTTGTCGTGTTAAATGCGCCTATAAAATACAGTCATGTTCTAAAGGAGTACTTTTTTAGTAAAATACATCCATATATATATATATATATATATATATGAAATAAAAAGGCCTGAGTCACGTTCCATTTTTAGATATCGGCCTCCTTTTGATCGCCCTTCAACTGGCTAATATCGACTTTTTATATTTCTAATATGGTTTTAAACTGGATCCTTGTTATGCGTATTATAGTCCCATACAGTACAAGAAAGTACAGAGTATAAAGAGAATATGTAAAAATGTATACAATCCACCAAACCCTGTTATGGTTCTAAAAGTCAAACTCTACCATTGGCTGTATTTTCCTCGTCATCTCAACCTGAGTCTTTTATCGTCTCGTCGCCGTCGCACTCGCACTCGTCATTGCACTTACCGAAAAAAGAAACATCGTAAACCAGGGGTGTCCAAAGTGCGGCCCGTTTTTGCTAAATTTTTGGGCATTTTTCATTGGCTCTTTGTATATGGATACAAGGATGATACAAGAGTCTTGAACCAGTCATGATGTGCTATATATATATATATCACTATATTGACACTTACTATGGTACCCATTATGGCATTGGATGCTCATATCACCGAGTACTTTGGTACGAGGTACATTATTAAAAAAAAAAATTAAAAAATTAAAAAAAACTTAAACTGTATTATGGAAAACAGGAAGTGAACAAATGTAACAGTTACTGATTGTAAAAGTACCAGATGGAGGGGTAGGATTTAATAAGCTTTGCTTCTTCCTACTCCTTTTGGACATGTGGAACTGGGAACTGATTATGGGATGCATTCAATTGTAATCTGATGCATGTTCAAATGAAATTAAAACATAAAAAAAATGTAATAAAAAAACAAATGCATTTTTAATTTTTAAATGTTTAATGTAAAAAAAAATTTTAATTAAAAAATTTAAACATTTAAATTAAAAAAAGTAAACTAGGAAACTTGGAAAGCAGGAAGTGAACAAATGTAACAGTTAGTGATTGTAAAAGTACCAGATGGAGGGGTAGGATTTAATAAGCTTTGCTTCTTCCTACTCCTTTTGGACATGTGGAACTGGGAACTGATTATGGGATGCATTCAATTGTAATCTGATACATGTTCAAATGAAATTAAAACATTAAAAAAAAATTAATTAAAAAAACAAATTTTTGAATTTCAATTTTTAAATGTTTAATTTAAAACAATTTTTTATTAAAAAATGTAAAATTTAAATTAAATTTAAAAAATTAAATTTAAAAAATCAACTATATTAGGAAAGCAGGAAGTGAACAAATGTAACAGTTAGTGATTGTAAAAGTACCAGATGGAGGGGTAGGATTTAATAAGCTTTGCTTCTTCCTACTCCTTTTGGACATGTGGAACTGGGAACTGATTATGGGATGCATTCAATTGTAATCTGATGCATGTTCAAATGAAATTAAACCATTAAAAAAATTAAAATAATTAAAAAGAATTAAAAAAAAATAAAAACTTTTTTTTTTTAAATAAAAAAAAATAGTTTTGTGCATTAAAAAAACAAGAACTCGAAACTGGTGTCTTGAAAACCGAGGTACACACTAAAACTGATGATTGTGGCGTTGTACCGTTTGTCACATACATAAACGTATATAAAACCAAGCTCTGACGCGGAGGTTCTCCTGAAAACATCTAAGCATTTCTTGACCTCCACCGGACGTTTGGACACCCCTGATGTTTGGTCATGTACAAATCACATTTTTTTTATGTAGCTTTATGTAGCAATAATGGAATAAGCTAGGTACAATATTAATAACATTCATGTTCATGTAAATATGATCGTTCAAGTCGTTAGAGAAACTCTACCTTTTTGGAACCGACTCAGCTTCGGCGTTGAAAAGCTCCATCCCGAAAAAGTGCTAGGTACTAGCCCGATGAGGACGAGGATGAGGAAGATGATGAAGGTGATGAGCACAATGGCGGGGGCGCGTACTCGCCGCCTCCACCAAATTCGGTTATCCTCGCCAACGATGTCACTTCCTTCTCCTTCCTGCTTCCCGTGCAGACTGACCTCTGGGCTGGTTTGAACTGCCATGTGACCTTCTTGGTCGAGGACGAGAGCTCGCTCGGGTTTGATGCCGTCTCAGGCTGATTGGCCGATGTTGTCGTCGCGTGGGACGACTCGCCGGTAGCCGTCGTCGTGGCTTTGCTGTCGCTTTGGTCTTGATCGGCGAACGGCTCATCCGGGGCGTTATGATCTGCGGTATCTCCAAAGGAGTCCCAACGCCGTTTGGGTCGCGCCGCCCCGGCGGCTTTGGGCCCGGCAGCGGCGACTCTGAAGGGGCGACAGGGATCCGAGTCAGACAGGTCTGAATCCCAGTCGCTGTCTCCTGCCACTGAAGGACAACCCAGTACTGACTCGTCAACGGGACCAGAGTCTGAGTCAGAGTCTGACTCCCTAAAAAAAGATAAGATAAATCAAACAAACCTTTGACTTTTCAGTTCAGTTCAGTTCAAACTTCCCTTAAAGTCCCTTAAAATTATTCATGTCATTTGCTATGACAATATACAGGATGTTGGAATGCTGGAACCTATCCCAACTATAACTAACTACCTAACTGTCCCAACCATCCCAACTATACCAACTTGCCAACCAAAAATCGGTTTCAGATTTGATGGATTATATTATATAATTATTATATATATATATATTATATAATAACAAATTATTATTATCATTAAGATTCATGAATAATAATAATAATAATAATGATAATAATAATAATAATAATAATAATAATAATAATAATAATAATAATAATTTAACAACAAATTAACAATAATAATAACAAATTATTGTTATTAAGATTCATGAATAATAATAATAATAATATAAAAACAAATTAATAATAATAATTACAAATTATTATTATTATTATTATTATGATTCATGAATA